>NW_028227258.1:81532500-81805000 GCF_978045245.1 Mus caroli | reverse complement strand
TTCCTCAATTACATTTCCAATGCTATCCCAAAAGTCCCCCATACCGCCCCCCACTTCCCTACCCACCCATTCCCATTCTTTTGGCCCTGGCATTCCCCTATATTGGGGCATATAAAGTTTGCAAGTCCAATGGGCCTCTCTTTCCAGTGATGGCCGACTAGGCCATCTTTCGATACATATGCAGCTAGAGACAAGAGCTCCGGGAATGGATACAGAAATTATGGTACATTTACACAATGGAGTACTACTCAGCTATTAAAAAGAATGAATTTATGAAATTCCTAGCCAAATGGATGGACCTGGAGGGCATCATCTTGAGTGAGGTAACACAATTACAAAGGAACTCACACAATATGTATTCACTGATAAGTGGATATTAGCCCAAAACTTAGGATACCCAAGATATAAGATACAATTTACTAAACGCATGAAACTCAAGAAGAATGAAGACCAAAGTGTGGACAATATGCCCCTTATTAGAATTGGGAACAAAACACCCATGGAAGGAGTTACAGAGTTAAAGTTTTGAGCTGTGATGAAAGGATGGACCATCTAGAGACTGCCATATCCAGGGATCCATCCCATAATCAGCTTCCAAACGCTGACACCATTGCATACACTAGCAAGATTTTGCTGAAAGAACCCAAATATAGCTGTCTCTTGTGAGACTATACCGGGGCCTAGCAAACACAGGAGTGGATGCTTACAGTCAGCTATTGGATGTATCACAGGGCTCCCAATGGAGAAGCTAGAGAAAGTACCCAAGGAGCTAAAGGGATCTGCAACCCTATAGTTGGAACAACATGATGAACTAACCAGGATGAATGTTTATAATGACAGACATTTGGAACCATGCCCTAGAGCCTAGAGTCTTTTGGCTGGTTCATACAGAGGAGTGGCTTCATCACAGTATACTTCCACAAGCAATGAGTAAGGGATTTCGCTTCCTAGCAACCTTGTCAGCATCTTTTGTTGCCCTTTGATAATTTGACAGTAGTCACTTTGATTCCCAAAATAGCTCTCATTTTCATTTCTATGATGGCTTGTGTTGAATATTTTCAACTGTTTATTAATCATTTCCTTGTTGAGACCTTTCTATTGAGATCCAAGGCCTATCTTTTGATAGTTTGTTTCATTGATGTTCAATTTTTTAATTCTTTGTATATTTTAGGTATAAATTCTCTGTCCTGTGTGGCTTAGAAAAGCCTGTAACAGCTATATTTGTATCTGTGTAACCCCACCCACTATGCTACGGAAACACTTTAGGTGTTCTCTGGAGCAGATGGACTTGTGTCTAGGCCTGCCCTTAGTATACTTCTGACCATTTTATTTTACCTCTTGTAATTATCTATGGTCACACTACAGGAAACATTGTTTCTATGGAACATTAAACTTTTAGTGTAAAGAAAACCCAGATACAGAATGATGGAAAGTAGCTGAGCCATTGTGTTCTTGAATCTCACAACCTGAAATATGTAGAAGTAATCCCCTCTCTCTCACAGGTATTGAAAGATCCTCAAGAACAGGCTTGTTTATCATTCCTGAGTCACATTCTAGTCCCCCAAAGGTCTAGCAGTGGTATGCTTTCATTTTATAACCTTGTGTCTTTCTGAAGTATTGACATGAAAATGGTTTTTGTTGTTTTTCTATTTAAGATGACTTCCATGTATTTATGTCCTGTGTGTTTTTAAAATAAGCAAGCTGTTGTCTATTTTACACCAACATTTGTGAGTCCTGCATTGTGTTCTAGTTAAAAAATTTAATCCCTTAACCTGATACCAAGTCTCTATTTCATATGCCACTCTTATTTAATTAATGTTTTATCTAATATTTTTCATTTAAGATTGGTGACCTGGCTCAGCACTCAGGAATGATTCTGACACTTTTTTTTTTTTTTTTTTTTTTTTTTTTGGTTTTTCGAGACAGGGTTTTTCTGTATAGCCCTGGCTGTCCTGGAACTCACTTTGTAGACCAGGCTGGCCTCGAACTCAGAAATCCGCCTGCCTCTGCCTCCCGAGTGCTGGGATTAAAGGCGTGCGCCACCACGCCCGGCTTGATTCTGACTCTTGCAGAGACAACATGGTGATGTTTCCTGGAACCCACATTGGGCTTCCACGGGCACCTGCATTCACATGTACATGTCTCCAAACTTACATATAATTTCAAAAGTAAAATAAATCTTCAAGAAAGGATTATCTATAGCCTCTTCCATTTCAGATCTTCATGATGGACTTCCATTCTCAGAAACTTCATTGCCCTTGTTGAAATTGAGGCTCCTGTTGTTGGGAGCTGTTATACCAAGCACCACTCAGTCCCCACATGAGGCATGTTTCATCACAGCACAGAGAATCTTGAACCTGATAGATGCACTAATGAATCCCATCTTCTGCCATCGTATGCTTTGTACCTCAAGCAGCTAAATATACGATTTTCTTCAGTCACATGACTGACTCTGGTTTGAATTTTCCAAATTACCTTTGGGTTTTTTTTTTTAATGGGATCACAGAAAATTTGCATTTCTCCATCTTTTCAGTAATGATGCACTTCTCTGGCCAATGGCTACAAGTAGAAATCTGATGTGATAGCTACAATTTAGAGGCATTGTTTCTTCTACCATCCTCCAGTACATAAGAAAACAATTAGATGTTCTATACAGAGTGGACAAAATCTCCAGCATAGATTCATATAGAAAGGAGCCAGGGGGAGTTTGACATAAATTTTCTGTGCAATGTTGGTGACAGGTGAGCTTTGCCATGCTAAGTCACTACCTCATCCACTGCAAATTCAGCCTATACATTCAACCTCTGGAGAGCCTTTGCACACAGACCTGACAACCTGCCATTTCTACAGTGTCATATCACAACTCTTTCCTGCTGGAGTAATCCTGTTACATTGGTGCATAAAAGTACACTGACACTGAAGCAAGGTTATCTACAGCATCAGACTGTAGTTTACCCCATTCTTTCAGCCAAAATCTGCACAGGTCGATAAAAGTTGACAATATACATTCTGATTCTTCATATTCTTGACTGTATCTCACATAACATAGGAATATCAATCATTACCCATTTTCTCTTCTATCAATATTCAATGGCAAAAGTGAAATACAAGACAGTAGAGAGAAAGAGTAAGATTGGGAGGTCTGTGCTGTGGAAAGTGATTTCAGTCCTCTAAAATTAAGATGACTTTGCTTGCAGTCTTCCTTTCTGAAATTATAATGCCACCATATATAATAAAACATACATAGTGACATTAATATTGATGATAAAAATTCTGGGTTAGAGGAAGATATAGGCTTTTAAATATATTCAGATGTAATGTACCATTTATGGAGGTGTTCATTTCTGTTACTTACATGAATTCTTCAAACATAAATGCATGCTAAAGACATATTAGAGGATTTAACAAAATTACTGTAAAACTATACTCCTTTCATTACTTAACTCCAAAAAGACAAATTGTAGGGGCTGATGTGCATGTTATTTGCAAGACAGAGGTATCATGGTGTACTTTGCTATCTTTATTGGGCATTACTCACAGAATCTAAACCTGAAATGCTAAATGGATTTTGCTTATGTTTTGGGGTGAAATACAATTATTTTACCCCACAGAGCTAATAAAATCTTTAATTATGTGGGTGGTTTGGTGATTTGGTTTTTAATAATAATGTAACCTATAAGTAATAAAATTTCAAAATAAGTTATCTGTGTTCTATAGTAATTTATGGTGTTTATTTTCTTCAAAATGTTCCCTATAATGATGCTTTATTGAAAAATAAAGTAGGATAGAGAAGAATCTAACAACAGCAACAGAGTTATATATGCAATGGGATCATAATATAAAGAGCTATTAATCTTTACACTCGTCTATTTTATACTTTAAATATCCAAGACTTCAATTTAAAAATACAGGCAACTATTGGACTGAGCATGGGGACCCTATCAGAAGAGTTAGAGAAAGGACTGAAGGAGCTGAAGGGGTTTGCACCCCATAGGAAAAACAATAATATAAACCAAACAGACCCCCTCAGAGCGCCCAGGGACTAAACCACCAACCAAGGAGTACACATGGAGGGACCCATGGCTTCAGCCGCATATGTAGCAGAGGATAGCCTTTTCAGGCATCAATGGGAGGAGAGGCCCTTGGTCCTGTGAAGGCTTGATGCCCCAGTGTAAGAGAATGCCTGGGCAATGAGGCAGGAGTGGGTGTGGGAGCACTCTCATAGAAGTGGTGGAGTGGGGATGAGGGGGAGATAGAATGAGGGTTTCCAGAGAGGAAACTGGGAAAGGGGATAATATTTGAAACGTAAATAAATAAAATATCAAATAAAAATAAAATCCTTTTAGAGATATCAGAACTTATTTCTTTTTTTAAAAAAAAACAATAAATATAATACAGCATCATTATTAGTACTTTGACAATGCTCAGGCAGTGTATGTGTTTTGATTATTCACTACTTACTCCTTCACCTAACTCCTTTCAGATCAACTTTACCCACTCTTAACTCTGTGTTCTCTATTTTTTTATTAAACTAATAAAATTTATTTTAAAATATACAACTCAGTATTAACATTTTTTACATCATCAAAATAATTAATAACACTCAAGTGCCTCATAAATATACATGATGACAAGCCTCTTCCGGTCAGAAAAGCACCGGGGCAGCTAGGGCACAGGGTCAGCTGACACTCGCCAGCTACCCACAACACCCGCCACAGGATCTTAAGACTTCTGGTGAGTGGAACACAGCTTCTGCTCCAATCCAATTGCGCGCGGGACCTGAGACTGCATTAGTTAGGGAAGGAGAAACCGGCCTGAGTAGGGCCACAGGCCTCATCCGGCCGGACCAGCACAGAGGTAGCTTGAACGCAGGGTGGCCTGACACCCGCCAGCTACCCACGACCCCCGCCACAGGATTTTGAGACTGCTGGTGAGTGGAACACAGCTTCTGCTCCAGTCCAATCCCGCGGGACCTGAGACTGCTTTGGTTGGGGAGGCAGAAATCCGGCCTAAGTAGGGCCACAAGCCTCTTCCGGTCAGAAAAGCACCGGGGTAGCTAGGGCGCAGGGTCGGCTGACACTCGCCAGCTACCCACAACACCCACCACAGGATCTTAAGACTTCTGGTGAGTGGAACACAGCTTCTGCTCCAATCCAATTGCACGCGGGACCAGAGACTGCATTAGTTAGGGAAGCAGAAAACCGGCCTGAGTAGGACCACAGGCCTCTTACAGCTGGACCAGCACCGGGGTACCGCCAGCTACCCACGACCCCCGCCGCAGGATTTTGAGACTGCTGGTGAGTGGAACACAGCTTCTGCTCCAATCTTTAAACAGTGACAACGATAACAACTAACCCCAGAGATTACCAGATGGCGAAAGGTAAATGTAATAATCTTACTAACAGAAACCAAGACCACTCACCATCATCAGAACCCAGCACCCCCACTTCGCCCAGTCCAGGGCACCCCAACACACCGGAAAAGCTAGACACGGAACTAAAAGCATATCTCATGATGATGGTAGAGGACATCAAGAAGGACTTTAATAACTCACTTAAAGAATTACAGGAGAACATGGCTAAAGAGTTACAAGTCCTTAAAGAAAAACAGGATAACACAATCAAACAGGTAGAAGTCCTTAAAGAAAAATAGGATAACACAATCAAACAAGTAGAAGTCCTTAAAGAAAAACAGGAAAACACATCCAAACAGATGATGGAAATGAACAAAACCATACTAGAACTAAAAAGGGAAGTAGACACAATAAAGAAAACCCAAAATGAGGCAACACTGGAGATAGAAACCCTAGGAAAGATATCTGGAACCATAGATACGAGCATCAGCAACAGAATACAAGAGATGGAAGAGAGAATCTCAGGTGCAGAAGATTCCATAGAGAACATCGGCACAACAATCAAGGAAAATGTAAAATGCAAAAAGATCCTAACTCAAAACATCCAAGAAATACAGGACACAATGAGAAGACCAAACCTACGGATAATAGGAGTGGATGAGAATGAAGATTTTCAACTCAAAGGACCAGCAAACATCTTCAACAAAATTATAGAAGAAAACTTCCCAAATCTAAAGAAAGAGATGCCCATGAACATACAAGAAGCCAACAGAACTCCAAATAGACTGGACCAGAAAAGAAATACCTCCCGACACATAATAATCAGAACAACAAATGCTCTAAATAAAGATAGAATACTAAAAGCAGTAAGAGAAAAAGGCCAAGTAACATATAAAGGCAAGCCTATCAGAATTACACCAGATTTTTCACCAGAGACTATGAAAGCCAGAAGATCCTGGACGGATGTTATACAGACACTAAAAGAACACAAATTCCAGCCCAGGCTACTATACCCAGCCAAACTCTCAATTAACATAGATGGAGAAACCAAAGTATTCCACGACAAAACCAAATTCACACATTATCTCTCCATGAATCCAGCCCTTCAAAGGATAATAACAAAAAAAAAAACCAATACAAGGACAGGAACCACGCCCTAGAAACAACAAGAAGTTAATCCCTCAACAAACCTAAAAGAAGACAGCCACAAGAACAGAATGCCAACTTTAACAACAAAAATAACAGGAAACAACAATGACTTTTCCTTAATATCTCTTAATATCAATGGACTCAACTCCCCGATAAAAAGACATAGACTAACAAACTGACTACACAAACAAGACCCAACATTTTGCTGCTTACAGGAAACTCATCTCAGAGAAAAAGATAGACACTACCTCAGAATGAAAGGCTGGAAAACAATTTTCCAAGCAAATGGTATGAAGAAACAAGCTGGAGTAGCCATTCTAATATCTGATAAGATTGACTTCCAACCCAAAGTCATTAAAAAAGACAGGGAGGGACACTTCATACTCATCAAAGGTAAAATCCTCCAAGAGGAACTATCAATCCTGAATATCTATGCTCCAAATACAAAGGCAGCCACATTCATTAAAGAAACTTTAGTAAATCTCAAAGCACACATTGCACCTCATACAATAATAGTGGGAGACTTCAACACACCACTTTCACCAATGGACAGATCATGGAAACAGAAACTAAACAGGGACACAGAGAAACTAAGAGAAATTATGAATCAAATGGATCTGGCAGATATCTACAGAACATTCTATCCTAAAACAAAAGGATATACCTTCTTCTCAGCACCTCATGGCACCTTCTCCAAAATTGACCACATAATTGGTCACAAAACAGGCCTCAACAGATACAAAAATATTGAAATTGTCCCATGCATCCTATCAGATTACCATGGACTAAAGCTGATCTTCAATAACAAAATAAATAATAGAAAGCCAACCTTCACGTAGAAACTGAACAACACTCTTCTCAATGATACCTGGGTCAAGGAAGGAATAAAGAAAGAAATTAAGGACTTTTTAGAGTTCAATGAAAATGAAGCCACAACATACCCAAACTTATGGGACACAATGAAAGCATTTCTAAGAGGAAAACTCATAGCTCTGAGTGTCTCCAAAAGGAAACTAGAGAGAGCACACATTAGCAGCTTGACAACACACCTAAAAGCACTAGAACAAAGGAAGCAAATTCACCCAAGAGGAGTAGACGGCAGGAAATAATCAAACTCAGGGGCGAAATCAACCAAGTGGAAACAAGAAAAACTATTCAAAGAATCAACCAATCAAGGAGCTGGTTCTTTGAGAAAATCAACAAGATAGATAAACCCTTAGCCAGAATCACTAGAGGGCACAGGGAAAGCATCCTAATTATAAAATCAGAAATGAAAAAGGAGACATAACAACAGATCCTGAAGACATCCAAAACACCATCAGATCCTTCTACCAAAGGCTATACTCAACAAAACTGGAGAACCTGGATGAAATGGAGAAGTTCCTAGACAGATACCAGGTACCAAAGTTGAATCAAGATCAGATTAATGATCTAAACAGCCCTATATCCCCCAAAGAAATAGAAGCAGTCATTAATAGTCTCCCAACTAAAAAAAGCCCAGGACAAGATGGGTTTAGTGCAGAGTTCTATCAGACCTTCAAAGAAGATCTAATCCCAGTTCTTCACAAACTATTCCACAAAATAGAAACAGAAGGTACTCTACCCAACTCATTCTATGAAGCCACAATTACTCTGATACCTAAACTGCAAAAAGACCCAACAAAGATAGAAAACTTCAGACCAATATCCCTTATGAATATTGATGCAAAAATCCTCAATAAAGTTCTTGCTAACCGAATCCAAGAACACATCAAAACAATCATCCATCCTGACCAAGTAGGTTTCATCCCAGGGATGCAGGGGTGGTTCAATATACGGAAATCCATCAACGTAATCCAGTATATAAACAAACTCAAAGACAAAAACCACATGGTCATCTCGTTAGATGCGGAAGAAGCATTTGACAAGATCCAACACCCATTCATGATAAAAGTCTTGGAAAGATCAGGAATTCAAGGCCCATACCTAAACATGATAAAAACAATCTACAGCAAACCAGTAGCCAACATCAAAGTAAATGGTGAGAAGCTTGAAGCAATCCCTCTAAAATCAGGGACTAGACAAGGCTGTCCACTTTCTCCATACCTATTCAACATTGTACTTGAAGTCCTAGCCAGAGCAATTCGACAACAAAAGGAGATCAAAGGGATACAAATTGGAAAAGATGAAGTCAAAATATCACTCTTTGCAGATGATATGATAGTATATATAAGTGACCCTAAAAATTCCACCAGAGAACTCCTAAGCCTGATAAACAGCTTCGGTGAAGTAGCTGGATATAAAATTAACTCAAACAAATCAATGGCCTTTCTCTACACAAAGAATAAACAGGCTGAGAAAGAAATTAGGGAAACAACACCCTTCTCAATAGTCACAAATAATATAAAATATCTTGACGTGACTCTAACTAAGGAAGTGAAAGATCTGTATAATAAAAACTTCAAGTCTCTGAAGAAAGAAATTATAGAAGATCTCAGAAGATGGAAAGATCTCCCATGCTCATGGATTGGCAGGATCAACATTGTAAAGTGGCTATCTTGCCAAAAGCAATCTACAGATTCAATGCAATCCCCATCAAAATTCCAAATCAATTCTTCAACGAATTAGAAAGTGCAATCTGCAAATTCATCTGGAATATCAAAAAACCTAGGATAGCGAAAACTCTTCTCAAGGATAAAAGAACCTCTGGTGGAATCACCATGCCGGACCTAAAGCTCTACTACAGAGCAATTGTGATAAAAACTGCATGGTACTGGTATAGTGACAGACAAATAGACCAATGGAATAGAATTGAAGACCCAGAAATGAACCCACACACCTACGGTCACTTGATCTTCGACAAGGGAGCTAAAAACATCCAGTGGAAGAAAGACAGCATTTTCAACAAATGGTGCTGGCACAACTGGTTGTTAACATGTAGAAGAATGCGAATCAATCCATTCCTATCTCCTTGTACTAAGGTCAAGTCTAAGTGGATCAAGGAACTTCACATAAAACCAGAGACACTGAAACTTATAGAGGAGAAAGTGGGGAAAAGCCTTGAAGATATGGGCACAGGGGAAAAATTCCTGAATAGAACAGTAATGGCTTGTGCTGTAAGATCGAGAATTGACAAGTGGGACCTCATGAAACTGCAAAGCTTCTGCAAGGCTAAAGACACCATCAATAAGACAAAAAAACCACCAACAGATTGGGAAAGGATCTTCACCTATCCTTAATCAGATAAGGGACTAATATCCAATATATATAAAGAACTCAAGAAGGTGGACTCCAGAAAGTCAAATAACCCCATTAAAAAATGGGGCTCAGAACTAAACAAAGTATTCTCACCTGAGGAATACCGAATGGCAGAGAAGCACCTGAAAAAATGTTCAACATCCTTAATCATCAGGGAAATGCAAATCAAAACAACCCTGAGATTCCACCTCACACCAGTCAGAATGGCTAAGATCAAAAATTCAGGTGACAGCAGATGCTGGCGAGGATTTGGAGAAAGAGGAACACTCCTCCATTGTTGGTGGGATTGCAAGCTTGTACAACCACTCTGGAAATCAGTCTGGTGGTTCCTCAGAAAATTGGACATAGTACTACCGGAGGATCCAGCAATACCTCTCCTGGGCATATATCCAGAAGATGTCCCAACCGGTAAAAAGGACACATGCTCCACTATGTTCATAGCAGCCCTATTTATAATAGCCAGAAGCTGGAAAGAACCCAGATGTCCCTCAACAGAGGAATGGATACAGAAATTATGGTACATTTACACAATGGAGTACTACTCAGCTATTAAAAAGAATGAATTTATGAAATTCCTAGCCAAATGGATGGACCTGGAGGGCATCATCTTGAGTGAAGTAACACAATCACAAAAGAACTCACACAATATGTATTCACTGATAAGTGGATATTAGTCCAAAACTTAGGATACCCAAGATATAAGATACAATTTGCTAAACGCATGAAACTCAAGAAGAATGAAGACCAAAGTGTGGACACTGTGCACCTTCTTAGAATTGGGAACAAAACACCCAGGGAAGGAGTTACAGAGACAAAGTTCGTAGCTGTGATGAAAGGATGGACCATTTAGAGACTGCCGTATCCAGGGATCCACCCCATAATCAGCTTCTAAAGCTGACATCATTGCATACACTAGCAAGATTTTGCTTAAAAACCCCAAATATAGCTGTCTCTTGTGAGACGATGCCGGGGCCTAGCAAACACAGGAGTGGATGTTCACAGTCAGCTATTAGATGTATCACAGGGCTCCCAATGGAGAAGCTAGAGAAAGTACCCAAGGAGCTAAAGGGATCTGCAACCCTATAGTTGGAACAACATGATGAACTAACCAGAACCCCGGAGCTCTTGTCTCTAGCTGCATATGTATCGAAAGATGACCTAGTCGGCCATCAATGGAAAGAGAGGCCCATTGGACTTGCAAACTTTATATGCCCCAATATAGGGGAATGCCAGGGCCAAAAGAATGGGAATGGGTGGGTAGGGATATGGGGGGCGCTATGGGGGACTTTTGGGATAGCATTGGAAATGTAATTGAGGAAAATATATAATAAAAAATATTAAAAATTAAAAAAAAAGAAAATAAAGCAATGAAATACAAAAAATAAGATACTAAGGACAAGTGACTGTCATTTCCTGTTATTTTTGTTGTTAGAGGTGGAATTATGTTTGTATGGCTATCTTCTTTTGGATTT
Organism: Mus caroli; assembly: GCF_978045245.1. NCBI lineage: Eukaryota > Metazoa > Chordata > Mammalia > Rodentia > Muridae > Mus > Mus caroli. The sequence goes on along the minus strand of NW_028227258.1, from coordinate 81,793,789 downwards.
TCTTAAAGATTACTTTCTTGCTTTTTCTAGGGTGTAGTTTTCTTTCTTGTTTTGAAGTTTTCCATCTATTATCCTTTGTAGGGCTGGATTTATTTAAGGTATAATGTAAATTTGGGTTTGTTATGGAATATCTTGTATTCTCCATCTATGGTATTTGACCACAAAGAGTTTTGTTGGGTATAGTAGCCTGGGCTGGCATTTAGTTCTATTAGAGTCTGTATGACATCTGCCTGGGATCTTCTAGCTTCCATAGTTTCTGGTATAATTCTGATAGGTCTGTCTTTATATGTTACTTGATCTTTTTCCTTTACTGCTTTTAATATTCTTTCTTTTTCTAGTACATTTGTTGCTCTGATTATTATGTGTCAGGAGGAATTTTTTTCTGGTCCATTCTAATGGCATTCTGTAGGCTCCCTGTATGTTTATGGGAATCTCTTTCTTCAGGTTAAGGAATTTTTCTTCTATAATTTTGTTGAAGATATTTACTGGTCCTTTGGGTTGAGAAGCTTCACTCTCATCTATACCAATTATTCTTAGGTTTGGCCTTCTCATTGTGTCCTGGATTTATTTCCTGGATATTTTGGGTTAGGAGCTTTTTGCTTTTTGCACTTTCTTAGACTGTTGTTTCAATGTTTTCTATGGTATCTTCGTCATCTGAGATTCTCTCTTCTATCTCTTGTATTCTGTTGGTGTTGCTTGCATCTTTGACTCCTGATCTCTTTCCTAAGTTTTCTAACTCCAGGGTTGTCTCCCTTTGTGATTTCATCATTGTTTCTAATTCCATTTTTAGATCCTGGATGGTTTTGTTCATTTCCTTCACCTGTTTAATTGTGTTTTTCTGTAATGTTTAAGGTATTTTTGTGTTTCCTCTTTAAGGGCTTCTACCTGTTTACCCATGTTTTCCTGTATTTCTTTAAGGGCACTATTTATGTCCTTCTTAAAGTCCTCTATCATTGTCATAAGAAGGGATTTTAGATGCAGATCTTGCTCTTCTGGTGTGATGATGTATCCAGTACTTGCTATGGTAGGAGAATTGGCTTCTGATGATGCTAAGTAATCTTGGTTTCTGTTGTTTATGTTCTTACCCTTGCTTCATGCCATCTGGTTATCCCTAGTGCTACCTGTCCTTTCTATAGCTGAATGGAGCCTGTCCTTCCTGTGATCCTGGTTGTGTCAGAACTCCTCAGAGTCCAGATGTCTCTGGGATTCTTTCATTCTGGGATCCTGTGATCCTTAAATTGTGGGTGTGTCAGAACTCCTGATAGTCAAGTTACCTCTGGAACACTGAGATCCTGGTGTGATCCTGTGATCCTGGGCATGTTAGAATGCTTGAGAGTGGGGATTCCTTTGGATGTTGTGGGGCTGGCTCTGATCCTATGATCCATTTATGGTTGAACACAAAACTACTACAGAAACACATGCTCATTCATGTTCATGGTTACTCTATTCACACAAGCTTTGTCTTGCAAAGACATAGATATCCATCAACTAATAAATGAAAAATGAGAATATAGTAGTTATACACAATGGAATTTGATCATGATGTAAAGAAAAATGGAAAGTAGAAATATGATATATGCATTTAATATTTAGAACTATATGTTTAACCCAGCATTTTCTTCTTTTAAAAATATTGTGTGCATATATGTGTTTTATCTTCATGCATGTCTGTATGCCATGAGCTGGCCTGGTGCTCCTTAATTTTCAGAAGAGGACATAGTTATCTTCTGAATATGCACTTAAAGAAAGTTTTGAGTCACAACATGAGTTCTATGAACTAAACTTGAATCCTCTGAGAAAACAGCAAATGAATTCTCTTAGTCACCGAGCCATTACTTCAGCCCCCAGAATTTTCTTCTTAATGATATTCGTTTCAGAGCATCTTGATGCTTTCCTAACATCTACCTAAAAAAAGAAAGCAAAACAAATAAAAGAACTCCCAATCATCAGTAAAATCTTCATTTTAAAGTTTCTTAATATGTTTTGTGTGCACGTAAAAAATTAGGTTGCATGTGGCTTGCATACATCACTCACATACTGCTGTGTGTGTGTGGCACTCTAAACCTCTTCAAATCTGTTTACCAAATCTCATCTTTCTTAAAAAGTTTTTATGAGTGACTGTAATGTTTCTAAAACTGATCACATTCAAATAAATATTCTCAGAGCTGGGAGGCTTGATAGATGACTCTCATAGAAGCAAGGGAAGAGGGGGTGGAATGGGAGTTTCTGGGAGGGGGAGGAACTGGGTAAGGGGATAACACTTGAAATGTAAATAAATTAAAAAAAAAGAGTGAGTGCTGCTCTCCTAAAGGATATGAATTTGGTTCCCAATCTCTACATCAGGCAGCTTACAACTGCCTATACTTTTAATCTCAGGGAACCCGTAATCCTCCTCCTGTGTTCTTCATCGAAAAGCACACACACACACACATGCACACACACACACACACACACACACACACACACACACACACACAAATACAAACTAAATCTTAAAAGCTATGATCTACACACACACACAAATACAAACTAAATCTTAAAAGCTATGATCTATATAATTACATATAAAATTGCGTTGTTACTGTTATAGCACAATATCTTTTGAGTGAACATTACAAAATGATGTATTTATTTTATTGTTTTTCTATGGATTTGAGGAAAACTCACGGTTCTAAGATCTTAGAGACAGATTTTACTACCATATGGAAGGTAGAACTGCTATCCAAATGTGGTTGAAGATCTATTAGCAATAAAATTCTGTTGTTTATTTCTTAAAAGTGAAATACTTCAAAATGAAGATATCTAATCATATATATTTTGAAGAGTGAAATATTTTTTCTTTTGATTAGTAAGAATATAATGGAGTCAGGTTCACTAAAATTTCAGTAATAAAAATAATCTTTATTTTTTTTAAAAAAATCAATTAAGCCAAATGAAATAATTTTGTGAAAATAAATGAATAAATGGTATCTTAAGAAATATGTATACTTCTAAAGTTTTCCAATATCATTTTGATTAAGCATTTGAGTTTTGCAATTTAGCAGAGTCCCCAGGGAGGCAACGCTTTTCTGAGCTCTGCTTCCAGCTGTATGCGAAAGAAAAAGGAGGCTTATGGGGGAGCGACCTTTTATTGTACATAGATGTTAGCAAAAATAGAAAGCGGAGGATAGAAAATTACTAGTTAGGTACTGTATATTCTGTTTGTGAAAAAGGCATGCTTTCACATAAATGCCAGCAAAAACTCTCCATTTGCTATACAGTGTACCATAGTCTCAGCATATTTTACCATGTTCTTTAAGAAAGATAGAGCAAAAGTATAATAAATTGTGTATAAAATATGAATATAGTCCAGTCTCTGAAATTTTTTAAAATTGCACTTTGATATGAACAAATTATGTTTACAGAAATGTAGATATTGAGACTACCTGACTGACCACATTTTTAAGTTCAGGTTTCTTCATAAAATGCTTCTTTGTTTTATGACTTATTATGATATTTAATTATACTAAAAAGTAGGCATATATGTTACATAAGTATATAATAAGTAATATCTATTACAATGGCCAAGTACTTTTATAATGTGAGCTATCAAGTACACATCCAGTAAATAATTAGCGTTACTGACCTTGGGATGTTAAAAATGTTTTATCTGTATTCTGTTAATTAAGCTAATCTGGTAAAACCAGACCACTACCTACCACGGACCAAGCAGCTTGAATGTTTTGTGCAGATACCATCTTTCAAAGGTGATAAGCACAGAGACCCACAGCTACTGGGGGTGCAGAGAGTGATGCTGTAAGATTGCTCATCCCTAAATGGGACGGCTATGCCACACTCCCTCCACTCTGCTCAATAATCATTTAAGGGAGTGGGAGCAGAAAGTATGTATGAGACTGAAGTGATAGAGGAGTGCTAGAAAATAGGATCTTCCATGCACAAAGGAAGGCAGCTGCACATGCAAACTCACAGTGCTTACGAGAGGACACACAACATCTATGCAAGCCCAAGACAGACCAAACATCGGCATTGAAGATGAAAACTTGGATGCAAAGTCCTATCCCTAGCTGAGGAAATATTGGCAACTGATAGTTGCAGGGAGAGGATGAGTCAGTTTTCTTTAAGAATAAAATCCCTGGTAAGTTGATCATGTCTCATTTGTCTGAAAACCTGTGGGCTGCACTAATTGGACTCTGTAGGTTTTATAAAAAGATGACATATACTTGGGTGAGTAGGGAAGGGGATACCTCTAAAAAAACTTGGGAGGGATGGATATGAGCAAAACACATTGTACAGAATTCTGAAAGAACTAATAAAGGATAAAAAAAATAGCTTTTATTTTTGCTTTCTCCTTTTCTGTTTACATAATGACTCACAAATGAATGGTGATTCCAGATTTATCTTTAAATTGAGAATTAGTCTCATATTCATGCAAGATTTTAAATATAAACACACACATACAGAGAGAGAGAGAGGGGGTGGGGGAGAGGGAGAAAAAAAGGGTGGGGGAGAGGGAGAGGGAGACAGGGAGGAGAGGGAGAGAACTGAGACAATTTCTTCTTAAGAAAAATGCCGCCTACCTCCACAAGCACTCAAATGGCTCAACCAAAGGGAAAGGAAGTATAAGTACTTCCATGCACACTGGCTGTTAGGGAAATCATTTTATTTTAAGATTTGAAAGTGTGCTTTCCTCCTATGTGCCCTGCCTTAGTACATTGAATTAAAAACTTCAAGTACTAAACTCAGAGTACAAAGGATATCACAGTTAGTGGGAAGGAACCATATGAAGCTCAAGAAGTTGCACAGAAACAGCTAAATCACTCAGAAATACCTAGCCAAGGCTTCAGACTCCCACTCTCAGCTGAGGAAAGCTGACAAACAGAGATGATGATCACAAGATTCTTGAAGGAAAAAGCATTTTCTCTCTCACATTACAAGGGGATTATTTAGTCGTCTCGAAAAATCTAAGCCAGGTTACCTAAAAATAAATAGCATGCAATAAAATTGGGGTCTCTAAAACCAAGAGGTACATACACAGATTTAATTTCTCTTTGCCAATGAGCTTATAATGCACACTGCCTTTTATTATTTTGACTAAGAGATGAAAAGAGTGGGAGAAAGCCGTGGGCTGAAGAAAGCTGCATGAAGCTGTCCATATGCTTGCCTTTGGCCCAGAAAGGTTGCTAAATCCCCAAGGGTTAAGTGGTAGTGAAAACCAACAGGACATGAGATGTCTCACTGGTGTCCTGCCCAGGAGCAGCACACTGAGAGATGCTGTGGTCATCTGCCAAGTGCATAAGCTGTGACAGGAGAGCTCAAGCAAGCATGAGTTTCTCATATTAATGAACTGTGCTATAAATTCCTTGCAGTTCACACTGAAAGAACTCATTTGTGATCATACCAGGGAGCTGATATCTGATATCTGGCATACACAGGGCACAGAGAGCCATGCAGGCTAGACAGGGTCACACTAAATGTGCTGCAGCTCCTGGCCCTCACTTGTCCATTATAATGTCCCCTATCCTCCTGCTCTGTCTCAACAATGGCATAAGAAATTTATTTTTTATACATGTTAAGTTTCAATGGAAATTTGTACCTGGATTTTGAGGTTGCCATATATACTTTTTAGATATATTTTTAAAATAAACAATTCATTTCTCTAGGTTATCAGTTTCAAAATATGGAACCTTGTATAGGGGCGATAGACATGTATACAAATTCAACAATTGATGGAGACCCAGAGACTTTTATTTAAAAAGGAGACACTATTACTGATTTTATGACCAGATGTTACCTCACAGTCAGAGCTAGCTGCCTGTTCGGCCTGTCATACATTATGTGGTGTGTGTGTGTGTGTGTGTGTATCATCTATCCATATGGATAAACACATCACATATTGTATATTCTGTTACTATTTAGAGAGGAAAGAAATAAAAGTCAATGTTTTGATGATATTAACTAAAAGTATTTTCCTGCCCAAATTATAGAAAATGTGGAAATTATAATGCTTGAAAAATAAAATCCTTTTATGTTGATGAATGCACTTTGACTATCTTAATTGAATCATACCTCATTCAATATATTTGCATATTAGTTCCATCACTCAGGTACCAATTAGTCTCTGCCTGGCAAACTGTCTCAAATTTAATAGTAGTTATCAAGAAATATGCATATGTAAATAAGACAAGATCTGACACAAAATAGGTATTACATCAGTAAAAGATAATTTGAAAAATATAAGTAAGTTAAGTATATATTTATATTAAGTATACAATTGTGTTTATCTATTTTAAGTAATATTTTCATTTTTATTTCTGTGTATGTGTGTGTATGCCATGTATGTATATGTCCATGAGGGCAGAAGAGGCACTGACTCCTCTGGAGCTGGAGAGTGAGGCATTTTTGAGCCATCTAAGATGGGTTCTAGGATCTGAAATCTATCAGAATTTGCTTTTAAGTATTGTAAAATCTCTCCAGTCCTATTTATAGCTTACCAATACAGTTTGATGGTCTCACTTAATCACCGCCTCTCATACATGTTGATAATTAAATAGTTTTGAAAAATAAAATTATTTTTTTTATTACATATTTTCCTCAATTACATTTCCAATGCTATCCCAAAAGTCCCCCATACCGCCCCCCACTTCCCTACCCTCCCATTCCCATTCTTTTGGCCCTGGCATTCCCCTATATTGGGGCATATAAAGTTTGCAAGTCCAATGGGCCTCTCTTTCCAGTGATGGCCGACTAGGCCATCTTTCCATACATATGCAGCTAGAGACAAGAGCTCCGGGGTACTGGTTAGTTCATCATGTTGTTCCAACTATAGGGTTGCAGATCCCTTTAGCTCCTTGGGTACTTTCTCTAGCTTCTCCATTGGGAGCCCTGTGATATATCCAATAGCTGACTGTGAGCATCCACTCCTGTGTTTGCTAGGTCCCTGCATAGTCTCACAAGAGGCAGCTATCTTTGGGTCCTTTCAGCAAAATCTTGCTAGTGTATGCAATGGTGTCAGCGTTTAGAAGCTGATTATGGGATGGATCCCTGGATACTGCAGTCTCTAGATGGTCCATCCTTTCATCACAGCTCCAAACTTTGTCTCTGTAACTCCTTCCCTGGGTGTTTTGTTCCCAATTCTAAGAAGGGGCACAGTGTCCACATTTTGGTCTTCATTCTTCTTGAGTTTCATGCGTTTAGCAAATTATATCTTATATCTTGGGTATCCTAAGTTTTGGGCTAATATCCACTTATCAGTGAATACATATTGTGTGAGTTCCTTTGTGATTGTGTTACCTCACTCAAGATGATGCCCTCCAGGTCCATCCATTTGGCTAGGAATTTCATCAATTCATTCTTTTTAATAGTTGAGTAGTACTCCATTGTGTAAATGTACCATAATTTCTGTATCCATTTCTCTGTTGAGGGACATCTGGGTTCTTTCCAGCTTCTGGCTATTATAAATAGGGCTGCTATGAACATAGTGGAGCATGTGTCCTTCTTACCGGTTGGGACATCTTCTGGATATATGCCCAGGAGAGGTATTGAGGATTAATCATAAAATAAAAGTGTTTTAACTGCACATAGTTGGTTTGTAAGTAAATCCCTTGTGCTTCGATTTGCTCAGGGCTTAGTGAACACACACACACATACACACACAAATTATTCACAGCATTTGACATTGTGCAAGAAAGTTTTATAAAAGTCTAATGTACTTTATAAAGGCAGTTTGAATTTTCTTGTATATATTTTCAGGTAGATTATTAACTCTTCAACTTGTCCAGGTAATTTTTCTTCTACATATAGGAACCATGGCCTGGATATTAGGATTAAAAATACCGAAGAGCTGAGAAGCACTTGAAAAAAGGTTCAACATCCTTAATCATCAGGGAAATGCAAATCAAAACAACCCTGAGATTCCACCTCACACCAGTCAGAATGGCTAAGATCAAAAATTCAGATGACAGCAGATGCTGAAGAGGATGTGGAGAAAGAAGAACACTCCTCCATTGTTGGTGGGATTGCAAGCTTGTACAACCACTCTGGAAATCAGTCTGGTGGTTACTCAGAAAATTGGACATAGTACTACTGGAAGATCCTGCAATACCTCTCCTGGGCATATACCCAGAAGATGTTCCAACTGGTAAGAAGGACACATGCTCCACTATGTTCATAGCAGCCTTATTTATAATAGCCAGAAGCTGGAAAGAACCCAGATGACCCTCAACAGAGGTAATGGATACAGGAAATGTGGTAAATTTACACAATGGAGTACTACTCAGCTATTAAAAAACAATGAATTAATGAAATTCTTGGGCAAATGGATGTATCTGGAGGATATCATCCTGAGTGATGTAACCCAATCACAAAAAATGTCACTTGATATTTACTCACTGATAAGTGGATATTAGCCCAGAAACTTAGAATACCCAAGATACAATTTGCAAAACACAAGAAAACCAAGAAGAAGGAAGAACAACGTGTGGATACTTCATTCCTCCTTAGAATAGGGAACAAAATACCCATGGAGTTACAGAGACAAAGTTTAGAGCTAAGACGAAAGGATGGACTATCCAGAGCCTACCTCACCTGGGGATACATCCCATAATCAGCCACCAAACACAGACACTATTGCATATGCCAGCAATATTTTGCTGAAAGGACCCTGATATAGCTGTCTCGTTTGAAGCTAGGCCAGTGTGGCCAGTGCCTGGCAAATACAGAAGTGGATACTCACAGTCATCTATTGGATGGAATACAGGGCCCCCAATGGAGGAGCTAGAGAAAGTACCCAAGGAGCTGAAGGGGTCTGCAACCTATAGGTGGAACCTATAGTTTGGAACAACAATATGAACTAACCAGTAACCCCAGAGCTCGTGTCTCTAGCTGCATATATAGCTGAAGATGGCCGAGTCGGCCATCATTGGGGAGAGAGACTCCTTGGTCTTGCAAACTTTATATGCCTCAGTACAGTGGAACGCCAGGGCCAAGAAGTGGGAGTGGGTAGGTAGGAGAGCAGGTCGGGGGAAGGTATAGGGAACTTTCAGGATAGCATTTGAAATGTAAATGAAGAAAATATCTAATAAAAATTGAAAAAAAAGATTTCACATTGAATTATGAATTGTGAAGGATATGGGTTCTGGAAAATTTTGCCTACTAGCTTCTACTGGATGTGAGTTCTGATATAGGATAACTTAATTCCTTAATTACTCACTTGAACAATGTGAAAGTAGTTTCTACATATTCTGTCTTCTTTAAGTCTGAATGTGTTAATGTATTCTAAGCAAGCACTTAGAACAGTGGATGGTCCAGTAGACTCATTCACTGCTACTAACCATATATAAGCTTTTATTTTAAAAACAAATATTATAGATTTAGTAACATATATGGTATCTTTACATTGCTGTCCCTGGAAATTTTATAACATAACATTCATGTCAAAAGTAATTTTAGGTTCTGTTTGTAAAATATTTTAAGAAACTGAGCTAAGTTCTCAAAAAACAAAAGTACTGAAACAAAAAAATGTAGCCCTGGGTGTTTGAGTTGCCTTAAAGCATGACACATACCAGTCTATTATTCTGGTAACCTGGACTTTAAAATGTATGGGTAAAAAAGTGTCAGAAGGTTTTTACATGGTAAAATTAAAATTAACTGTATACAAGAGGATATATAACTAGAATGATAAATTAGTATATTTTCCATTATAAATGACAATTCTAATGTAATTACTAATAAGTCAACATCCACACAGAGTAAAATCATATGTTAATAGATAAGTATAATTAACTTACATTGGGAGGAGTATGTGTACCAGTTAAATAACATATAAAATACGTGAATACAATATAAGCTATATATGAATATAATATAAATATAAGAAAACCTCAGCTCACACAAATATTTTCCCAAAGGGACATGCATTGAAATACAGAAGAAGTTTTTTTTTTTTTTATGGTTAAAACACAAACGCTACCTTAATCAATCTCACTCTTCAGGATTTCAGAATTTGAAAGTCTTTAGTAGAAATTTGAGAAAGAATGTTAGTTTTCAATTCCATCCTATTCTGAGTAGAGCTCTTTGTCTTTCTACTCTACCTCTCTCACAGTTAGATTATTGTGTTTTCCACAGCATCTGTGCATTATATACTGCCCTCCTATTAGTTGTTTAGTAGCTCTCTTCAGCATCAAATTTGCTATGCTGGTATCAGTACAGTAAGCCAAGTATATGTCACATGACTCATTGTCCACCATACCTCAGTTCCACATAGATGTTATTTTTTTTAATAGAAGAATAATCTATGGGACAATAAACACAATATTTTAAGATATTTATTAATTTATACATTTATTTATTTATACTGGGTCTCACTGTATTTCTCTGACTGGCTTGAAACTCACTATGTAGACCAGAGTGGCCTCGAATGCATAGAGATCTTTTCTTTGCCTTCCACATTTGTGTATCACCTCGACCAGCTATAGTTACTGTATGTTAATGTTAGTTATTATTGGTTTTCTTTTACTTTATCTAAATTATAAATGTAAATTTATATAAGTGAAACCAATATAGAGAGCTCAGTCTGTTTGTGGTTTCTCCATGTACATAGTTGTTGCTATTGATGAGGACAATTACTGTAGAATTAAGTTCCATGTCTATGATAATAACAAAATGAAAATAAAGGTCCGATATATTTAATACCATTAAACATACTAATGAACTGCCAAATTAGAAGTAACCCTTTTGAGGTGATGTATCAGATAGCCTGAATATCAGATATTTATTCATTATACTTGAAAATAGTAGACCATTATATTTATGAAGCAACAATGAAATAATTTCATGGTTGGGCATCACCAAAACATTGGAAACTACATTTAAGGGTCACATCATTTTGAAGGCTAAGAATCACAGCCTTAAGTGATCTCAAGTCACACTTAAATACTCAAGTGAAAACTACCAAAATATCAAAATATCAAAAACATCTGTGCCACAAATTTAATTGTAAGACAGCAATTGGGGGGCTGGTGAGATGGCTCAGTGGGTAAGAGCACCCGACTGCTCTTCCGAAGGTCCAGAGTTCAAATCCCAGCAACCACATGGTGGCTCACAACCATCCGTAACAAGATCTGGCACCCTCTTCTGGAGTGTCTGAAGTCAGCTACAGTGTACTTACATATAATAAATAAATAAATCTTTAAAAAAAAAAAAAGAAGACAGCAATTGCTAAAATTGTACAAGGTTAAGCATTTGAATGTAAAAGCATCACACAAAAACAGGCTCGCTATGGTTACAAGAGCAGAAAGTAATGAAAGGGTAAAAATTAAAAAGGGGGTGGGATGATGGGATATGTTTTTAAAGGCAAATAAAAGCTTAAAGTTCAAATGAAAACAATCAAGCAAATACAGAATAATCAATGATGGTACAAGTTCAAACTGAGATTACACTAAATGCAGAGATGGTACTGATAAGCAATAAAAAATATTATAGTGTATATTGCCATGAAAATAAATTCCTAGAAACAAAAACCTTTAAAATGATCTAAAAAACACTAGAAAATATAAATATCTCATAAGGATGAATTGAATGAAAAACATTTTAAAATCCCTTATGAGAGGAAGCACTGGCCTCAATAATTTTGTGAAGAAAGCAATCACATAGATTTAGACAAACCTTTCAGGAACAGAATGGCTCAGGCAATTTTGCTAAACTAGATTCTTTCCTGATAATCAAAAAGGAAAGGAAAAATGTGTAACAGGTTCAATGAGGGACACAGATAAAACAATCACCCAGAAAATATACTAAAGTCTACAAAAGGAAATAAATATTAGGAATTTAAAATTATGGTTTAAAAGTAGAAAATGTCAATATATTACACGAGCAAGTGCTGCATACTCAATCATTCCAACTTGGAAGAGAATTCTGTTTCCCTACTCCCTTTATGTCTGCCTTAGGCAAGTAATTTTCTGAGTAAACAAAATGTAAGTGCAAATGGCAGGCAAACATTGCATGGACTCCCATTGAATGTTTCCTTCACTCATAAAACCATCCCGGTCTCATGTAGAAGTGATCTGCCAGCACAGATCATGGCCTGAAGTCTACATGATATGGAGGTGCAGTCAGTCTGTAACAGCAGAGCATTTGCCAGTCTGAGAGTCTGTAGTCTGAGTCATTGTGCCCAGGATTTGTATTTGGAACCTTGATCTCCTATGTTATTGTGTTTGGAGGTGAGGTGTTGTGAAAAGGCAGAAGTGAGCACTCACATATATGTGTTTTCACACTTTTCCACATTGGCTGCCTGTATCCTAATATCCTCATGCCTTCCTCCTACCCTGCCTAGCTTTTGCCGTTTTATTATTCTGACCTCCTTTAAGATCCCTTCCTCCCATTTCATGATCTTCTTACCACTTCTTTAATCCTTTAATACATATATCCAAATACAAACATACATACCTATAGGATTTTAAATCTAAGTTCCTTCAGGGAACCACGGAATTGGTCTGGCCTAGCTTCTTTGAGGGGCATACATCATAGGTTTTCAAGTTAGAGTCCACTGTTGCTGTGGCACTGTGTGACATTCAGGGTTTTTGTTTGTTTGTTTGTTTGTTCTGTTTTTTCCCATTTTTATTAGGTATTTTTTTCATTTACATTTCCAATGCTATCCCAAAAGTTCCCCCCATACCCTCCCCCCCGCACTCCCCCCCCCACCAGTGCCACTTCTTGACCCTGGCCTTGGCCCTGTAATGAGGCATATAAAGTTTGCAAGACCAATGGGCCTCTCTTTGCAATGATGGCCGACTAAGCCATCTTCTGCTACATATGCAGCTAGAGTGAAGAGCTCTGGGGTATTGGTTAGTTCATATTGTTGTTCCACCTATAGGATCTAAAGACCCCTTTAGCTCCTTGGGTACTTTCTCTAGCTCCTCCATTGAGGGCCCTGTGATCCATCCAATAGCTGACTGTGAGCATCCACTTCTGTGTTTGCCAGGCCTCGGCATAACTTCACAAGAGACAGCTATATCTGGGTCCTTTCAGCAAAATCTTGCTAGTGTATGCAATGGTGTCAGCGTTTGGAGGCTGATTATGGGATGGATCCCCGGTTATGGCAGTCTCTAGATGGTCCATCCTTTTGTCTCAGCTCTAAACTTTGTCTCTACAACTCCTTCTATGGGTGTTTTGTACCCAATTCTAAGAAGGGGCAAAGTGTCCACAATTTGGTCTTCATTCTTCTTCAGTTTCATGTGTTTTGCAGATTGTATCTTGTATCTTCGGTATTCTAAGTTTCTGGGCTAATATCCACTTATCAGTGAGTACATATCATGTGTGTTCTTTTGTGATTGGGTTACTTCACTCAGGATGAAGCCCTCCAGATCCATCCATTTGCCTAGGAATTTGATAAATTCATTCCTTTGAATAGCTGAGTAGTACTCCATTATGTAAATGTACCCACATTTTCTGTATCCATTCCTCTGTTGAGGGACATCTGGGTTCTTTCCAGCTTCTGGCTATTATAAATAAGGCTGCTATGAACATAGTGGAGTATGTGTCCTTCTTACCAGTTGGAACATCTTCTGGATATATGCCCAGGAGAGGTATTGCTGGATCCTCCGAACTTCTGTTCCAATTCAATCACACGGGACCTGAGACATTCAGTTTTTAAGAGAGCAGTGCACTTCCTCAGGTAGTAAAGCATTCAGGCCACTTTGTGTTTCTCTGTATGTTCCCTTGGAAGACAAAGACCTAGGGAAACTTGACAAGACAATTGGTCTCAGACATTAATCTTATGTACCCTGCATGTCTTGCTAACATCATCGTACCTTTCCAATTACAATGGTTTGATCATGTCAATGACCATTATATTCTGTTTCTGATAATTGTATACAATTTTAATTGCTCTCAGTAAAGTTGTCACAGCTTCAGTCTTGCTGTTGCCCCTCCAATTATGTTGGTTTAATTCCTCATGGCCATATCAGGTAACCTTGGCCCAACAAGTAAGAGTGGGTTCTTATAGGTTCCACGAATGAGAAAAAATAATGGAAGAAAGAAAGAAAGAAAGACAGAAAGAAAGGAATGAAGAATGAAAGGAAGGACGGAAGAAAAAGAGAAGTTATTTGCCTAAATTTGACTTGTTTACGTAATTAAATGACATTTGTTTTTTACCAATGTAAAAAATAAATTTATATGCATATATGCATATATGACATTTTCTCTTTCTATTCATCTGTTCATGAATTCTCAGGCTCATTCTATTTTATGTATCTTGTACGTAAAAACAGAAATAAATATACACCTTCAAGTATCACTGTAGTGTGTTGGTATGGATTCCTTTGAGCATACAGTCAAGAGTGCTCTATCTGTGTCTTCTGCTTGTTCTATTTTCACTTATAAGAGGAAACTCTGCACTGAATTTCCACAGAGGTGCACAAGTATACATCCCAAATGAAATAAGAGATGCTCCTAAACCACATATATACCAGCATTTTATATCCTTTATATTCTTAAGTACACACACATTTACCTAGGATGAAGTGAAATGGCAAGGTAATAACATTTATTTTCCTTATAAATAAAGATATTGAATATTTTATACAAGTAATTATTTTCTCCTTAGTGATTCTCCTTTGGAGAACTGTCCTTTCAATTCACTAACCAAGTTATTGATTGCATCCTTTGATTTGAGGTATTTAACCCTTGGCATGTACTAGGCACTAATCATCAGTAGGATATAATTAGCACTGAGACTTTTTCAATTCCGAGGGCTGGCTTTCCATTCTGCTGATTCTTTCTTTTTCGCTAAAGTAGCTTGCTACCTTCAGGTCACCCCACTGGGCAGTTTTGTGAGTATTTCCCATGCTGTTCAGAACATGCTCATCTATGTCTACAGCTTGAAGTGTTGAACCTATGTCTTCTTGTGCTTTCAAAGTTTCAGGTCTTCTTCCTTTATTTGTAAATGTGTTTGTATTTGTATTTTAGATGCAAATAATGACATCGCAAAGTTTAAGCTTGGTGGGTGCTGTAGCTCTTCGTAAAAATCGTATTTTTAGCTCATTGAAGAATATCCACCCTGATTTCCATAGTGATGGCACCAGCTTATACTTTCAACACCATTGGGTAAGGAAAGGTTCCTCTTTCCTTATATTCTCTCCAGTGTGTGTTGTCATTTGTATTTTTGAAGGAATCTTAGAGTAATTTTAATTCACATTTCATTGATGGCTAAGAATGTTTAATATTTTTTAAAGTACCCATTGGACTTTTGCACCCTCATTTTAGAAGTGACTGTTAAACTCCTCATGTCATGTATTTGATTGTTGTGTGGATGTTTTAGCTACACTGTTTTGGCTCCCAGCAGGTTGTGTCACCAACCCAGGAACTCTTTGGATCTGCTAGTGAAAGACATGTACACATTAGCTCATTGTTGAAATGCCTTGGCTAGCTCAAATGCCAGGTAGTTCTAATCCTCTGCCTGGTTATCATAGAATTCCCTCCACTGCTCCTGACTCAACACTCTAAATCTGCCATCTATCTTTGCTACCCTGTTCCTTCTGGGCCGCTCCCTAACCTAGTCTTTGCTGCCCAAGACACTTCTGGGCAGCCCTTTCAGGGGCTGCACTCCTCACCTACATTTCCGATGATTCTCCTTCTGCAGCTCTACATCGGGTCCATCTCCCACTGAAACATGGCAATCCTCCTGTCCCCTCCTCTCTTCTGTGTTCTAGTCCGTGCAAATCTTAGGGCCCCACCCCATCTCCATTTGCATATCTGTTGACAACTGGCATCTTGACTGTTCAATAAAAAAACAATTGGGGACAAGGACCTTCAGTGTTTGGTTACTCAGATTCCCAATTAAATCAAAGCATTAGAACTAATCCCAAACATTT
The DNA here is from genome assembly GCF_978045245.1 of Mus caroli. Taxonomy (NCBI): domain Eukaryota; kingdom Metazoa; phylum Chordata; class Mammalia; order Rodentia; family Muridae; genus Mus; species Mus caroli. The sequence continues at coordinate 81,777,923 of NW_028227258.1, read as the reverse complement.
GACTTGGTTGTTTATTTTCTTAGTTTTTTTTTTTATTTTTTTTATTTTCTGCTTTGTTGTCACCATTCAGAGATATGGCCTCCACAGAGGCTGTTCAGCATTTAACATTAAATATCTATCTGCACAGCATCTAGAGCACAAGGTAAAGTGAGAAATTCTTCTGCCTACAGGATTTCATTACTTTTCTTCTGTCATTGGCAATGCTATTATTAATGAGTGTATAAAATCTCTTAATTCTGTATAAGAATATGGAAGGCCTACTACAGTCTTGTGGGAAAAGTACTACTATCCACTCTTTCATTGCATCTGAAATGTTTTACAGATATCCAAAGTCTTTTGAAGTAATATATTGATATCTGCAGATGCTCATATTAAATTATGCCAACCAATTTTAACCTTTTTCAATATTTTAAAATATATTTTCTCAACTAATATTTATTTTAGTGAATATGATTGAAAATAAATTTAGACATTCTATAAAGATCCCATGAAGAAACACAATAATGAGAAACCAATTATATCAAAGATCTGTTTCATTGCAATAAGTTTGTTTATATGAGAGTTTTGGGACCACCATGATTTTCTGTTTGAAACCTCTGCAGATTTCCTCAAAGTTCTTTTCTAGACAGTCTACAAGAAACTTTTGTTCAGTCAATTCCTTCTTAATTCCATCTCTATCCTTTTCTGCCTTTGTTAAGATGTGTTTTCTGCCTAAATTATGTTTTATCCTAAAGTCTAGGACATACATTTTGCTGAACATTTACATTTTATTACATATATTATTTATTATATTATATGTAGTATACAGTATGGGAAATTAAAATCTGTAACAGAAGTTCTTTGGTAAGCAGAACAAATGCAAGTTATGGGGATTGATATGTTAGATGCCACATGTAAGTATTAGGCTGGTTAAATTTTTCAATCCTGCTGCCATACACTACAATGTCCATCCGAGGCTATATCATCATATCTGGAAATCTGAGAACTAGAATCATAATATTCTTCATAGAAGAGTGTTTGCTGTGCTGGCTGCAACACATGGCTGATGGCGGTGTTTATATTGAAGAAATTTGCATGTACCACACTGAATAGTCTATCAATAGATTATTTATGCAAAATACCCTTTTCAAAGAATTGTATGGTCTTTAGTTTTAATATCTGAAGTGGGCCCATCCCAGGTTTCTGCTCACACATGTTGACAACCTCAATAATAGTCTGTTGCAGTAACTCAGTGGCCTCAGGTCAATGAAGAATGATTAAAGAGTTTCCTAAGAAGTGTTGAATAATTTAAAGGTCAATAATGTATACCATAGATTATAATCATAAGGGCTCCTTTGAAATAAGATATGTTGTCTCTGGAAGAATGACAGTATTCATTAAATCAAGTTAAGACCTGCACCCACACCCCATAATTATTTAAAATACTTATGCCACTATTTCTCAGGACAGTGATAAGCAAAGAGAATAATCCTTTTACACATGTAAAAAATGTATATTCTCTAGCTGTTTAAAATGCTACTTATATTTATAAGTGCTTGTTAAGCAAATTTTAGTGTTCTGGCTATAGGCATATTTCATATATTTGAATCAATAGATATTAATACCAGTGTGTGGGTGTGTGTTCTTTTTGTTCCCAATGGTGATGTTTAAAAGTTCTAAAATGTATCTGCGAGCTAAAGGACAAAATTCACAATAATTTTAACTGGGTTAAAAACAGATATTTGAGAACAAATAATGATCCAGTTTCAAGGAAGGGACATACTTAAATGGTATAAAGTTGTGCTATTAATTACTTAGATATTGGTTTTGTTCCACTGAAATGAAATTTCTGGGTATATCACAAAGCTCTTCTTGAAATTTGGACTTGACTAGAGATGGTGTAAGAAAAGGGAAATGACAGTCACATAGAGACATAGACAGAAAGCTGGCGACTGGTTATCTGAGCCCTTGGATGGAAAGCAAGCCAATAGTCAACATCAAACTAAATGGAGAGAAACTTGAAGCAATCCCACTAAAATCAGGGACTACACAAGGCTTCCCATTCTTTCTCTACCTATTCAATATAGTACTTGAAGTTCTAGCCAGAATAAGACAACTAAAGGAGGTCAAGGAGGCACAAAGGGAAGGGAAGGAAAAAGTCAAAGGATCACTATTTGTGGATGATATGATAGTATACATATGCAACCACCAAAATTCCACCAGAGAACTTCTACAGCTGGTAAGCACTGGGTAGATACAAAATTAACTCAAAGAAATCAATAGCTTTCCTTTATACCAAGGATAAACAGACTGAGAAAGAAATTAGGGAAACAACACCCTTCACAATAGTCATGAATAGCATAAAATATCTAGGTTTAACTCTTAACAAGCAAGTATAGGATCTATATGATAAGAACTTCAAGTCCCTGAATGGAGAAATTGAAGAAGTTATCAGAAGATGGAAAGATCTCTCATGGCCATAAAGAGATAGGATTAACATAGTGAAAATGGCCTTCTTACGAAAAGCAATCTACAGATTCAATGCAATTGCCATCAAAATTCCAACTTTTTTTTATAAAGCTTGAAAAAACAATTCTCAACTTCATTTGTAAAAAACAAAAACCAAGGATAGGTAAATCAACGCTGAACCATAAAAGAACTTTGGGAGGAATCACCATCCCTGACCTCAAACTATACTAGTGAGCAATAGTGATATAAAAAACAAAAAACAAATAAACAAAAAACCACAACTACATGGTATTGGTACAGAAACAGAAATGTTGATCAATGGAATTGAACCAAAGACCCAAAATAAACTCACACACCTATGGACACTTGATTTTTGATAAAGAAGCCAAAACCATACAATGAAAAAAATGAAAGCATTTTCAACAAATGGTGCTGGACTAACTAGATGTCGACATGTAGAAGAATGAAAATAGATCCATACTTATCACTTTGCATGAAACTCAATATTAAGTCGATCAAGGACCTCAACTTAAATCTGGATACAGTAAATCTTATAGAAGAGAAAGTGGGAAATACTCTTGAATGCCTTGGTACAGGAGAAAATTTTCTGAATAAAATACCAATGGCTCAGGCTGTAAGACCAACAATTGATAAAGAGAACCTCACAAAACTGCAATGCTTTTGTAAGGTGAAATGTACTGTCAATAGGACAAATTGGCAGCCCACAGATATGGAAAGGATCTTCAACCCTACTTCTGACAAATTGCTAATATCAAAAATTTACAAAGAACTCAAGAATTTAGACACCAGCAACCCAAATCACCCAATTTAAAAATGGGGTACAGAATGACTGAGACACACTTAAAGAAACATTCAAAGTCCTTAGTCATCAGGGAAATGCAAATCAAAGCAACTCTGAGGTTCCACCTTACACCCATCAGAATGGCTAAGATCAAAACCTCAAGAGAAGCCTATGCTGGAAAGGATGGAGAGCAAGGGAAACACTCCTCCATTGATGGGAATATAAACTTGCACAACCACTTTGGAAATCAACTAGGCGTTTTCATGCAAAATGAGAATACTTCCCCCTCATGACCTTGATATACCATTCTTGGGCATATACCTGTTGCTGTAACCAATTAACACTACTCAAAGTGATCCCTGCAAAGGAGGTGGTGGCAGGGGCAGCAGCAGGAACAGCAGCAGCAGTGCTGGTGGTGATGGTGGTGCACTTCTTGCTACCAGCCCCAGTGTTCTGGGTCTGGGTTCCCAAATGAAACACACACACACACACACACACACACACACACACACACACATACACTTTATATTTTAATACGCCTTAAATGCCTCAATGGTTCAGCTACTTCCTAACATATATGTAGCTGATCCCCCCCACCCGCATATTCCCAAGTTATTACTTACTAATCCTATATTCCATTTTTGCTGCCCCAGACCCAGACCTGCAGCTCTCTTGGCTGTGTTCCCTAGTGCCTACATGACAGCTATGCTCTCCGCCTTCTGCACCACTCAGCCATGGTGTCTCTCCTCCTTTCAAGGCATGGGGGTAGGTGGGTATTCTGCTACCTTCTTCCTCAGTCCCTTGCCCAGGAATCCTCAACGTCCTGCCTCTGTCTCCTTGCCAGGCCATTGGCCACCGGCAACTTTATTTACAAATCAAAACCAATTAGGGGCAGGATTCTCAGTCTTACATATCTTACATCTTTTTTTTTTGGAAACATTTAATTAGCATGATAATACAAACAGCTACATATACCCCAAGATGGTCCAACATCTCACAAAGACACTTGATCAACTATGTTCATAGCAGCTTTGTTTATAATAGCCAGAAACTGGAAACAACCTAGATGTCCCTCAACTAAAGAATGAAGAGAGAAAATGTGGTACATCTACACAATAGAATACTATTACGTTATTAAAAACAAAGGCATCATGAATTTTGCAGGCAAAAGGAGGGAACTTGAGAATATCATCTTGAGTGAGGTAAGCCAGTCCCATAAGGACAATGCATGCTCTATACTCATTTGTAAGTGACTCTTAGTCATAAAATACAGGTACCATGTTACAGTCTACAGACCCAAGAAGATAAACAAAAAGGAAAGCCCAAGCAAGGAAGCTTGAATGGAAAAAGAGGGAATAAAATAGTCATACAAGGCAGATGAAGGGCGGGAACTTGAAGGGAGGGGGAATGGGAGGGGACTGGGGGTCTCCAGGATCAGACGTGGGGAAGGATAGTAGAGATGGCTAGATGGTCATAAAAATGAGTGGAAATCTGCAACTGACAGGGGTGAGGAGGTAGGGGGGCATCTCTAGGATAACACAGAGACCTGAGATAAGGAAGGCATCCAAGAATCAATGAGGCTGATCTTAGCTGTGACTCACTACACTGGGGAAATGGAATCTGAAGAAGCCACCTTCTGTAGCTAGGCAGGAAGGCCAGAGGAACATTAGAGACTCCAACTCACCCACAAAACTTTCAACCCAAAATTTATCCTGTCTATAAAAATGAAGGCATGGGGGATGGAGCAGAGACTGGGGGAACTGCAAACCAATAACCAGACCAACTTGAGACCCATCCCATGGGCAAGCATCAATCCCCAAAACTATTAATGATACTCTGTTATGATTGCAGACAGGAACAAGTTGTCCTCTGAGAGGACCCACCCAGAAGCTAACTCAGACAGATTCAGACCACCCACAGCCAAACAGGGGACAGAACTTGGGGACTCATATGGAAGAAAAGGAGGAAGGATTGCAGGCCCCAAAGGGATAGGAACTCCACAGGAAGACCAACAGAGACAATTAACCTGGACTCTTGGGGCTCTTAGAGAACCACCAACCAAAGAACACACAGGGGCTGGATCTAGGCTCCCTCACATATAGAGCAGACTTGCAGCTTGGTCTTCATGTGGGTCCCAAACAGCTAGAATGGGGGCTGTCCTAAAAGCTGTTGCCTGTACATGTCCTTCTAGCTTGATTGCTTTGTCTTGCCTCAGTAGGAGAGAAAGTGCCAAGTCTCAAAGAGACTTGAAGTGCTGGAGTGGAGGTGATACTTGGTGCTAGGAGGGTGGGGGGAAAGGAAGGATTGCAGGACGGAGTGACCTGGAGAGGGGGAATGAAGGGGAATGTAAAGTGAATATGTAAAAAAATAAATTAAATTAAATTTAAAAATAGAAGAAATACAAATGGATGAAAAATAGTTTTTAAAACTTTCAACATCCTTAGCCATCAGAAAAATGCAAGTTAAAACTCCTTTAAGATTTCATCTTACCCTGGTGTGAATCTCTAAGATCAAAAATTGAAATGAAAACTAATGCTAGCTAGCATGGATACAGAGAAAAAACATTTATTCAGTACTGATGGTTGTGAAAACTGATAAAGTACTAATAAAAATCAGGGTAGAGATGTTTTAGAAAGCTAAATATAGATTTACAAAATGATCTAGCTATGTCACATTTGGGGATCTACTTGAAGGATTCTATACCCTCACTATTCTTAAGGTAGTTATTGGCATTCTCTTTTTCCAGTATTAATACGTGCTCCTGAGCTAACAAGTCAGAATCATTGATCAAGACACAGTATTACAGTTAGACAGTTATCCATTCATATTCTTTCCTTTTGTTTAAATTTATTCATATTTGTGTGTATTATGTGTGTGTGCATGTGTGGGCACATAATTGCTATGGTATGCTTGTGGACATTGGAAGACAACTTACAATATTCAGTTTTTGTTTGTTTGTTTTGTTGGTTGGTTTGGTTTTAACCATGTAGGTTTGGATATCAAACTCAGGTTGTCAGGATTGGTTAAAATCACCTTTATTCAATACTCATCTCACAGGCTATGGTGGTTTGTGTATGCTTGACCCAGGGAGTGGCACTATTAGGAAGTGTGGCCTTGTTGGAGTTGGTGTGTCACTATGGGTGTGGACTTTAAGACCTTCCTAGCTGTCTGGAAGCCAGTATTCTGCCTTCAGATGAACATGTAGAACTCTCAGCTCCTCCTGTACCACACCTGCCTCCATGCTGCCATGTTCCCATGTTGATGATAATGGACTGAACCTCTGAACTTTTAATCTAGCCCCAATTAAATGTTGTCCTGTAAGAGTTGTCTTGGTCATGTCTGTTCACAGCAGTAAAACCCTAAGACAGAAGTTGGAACCAGGGACTGGGGTATTGCTTTGATAAGCGTTCTTTTGTTTGGAAGAATGTGGATTTTGGGACTTGTATTTGGGGAAAGGTGGAATGCTTTAACTGGGGGTTTAATGGGCCATCCTAGTAGGAATATGGAAAATTCTGTTACTGAGAGTGCTCTGAATTGTGCAGACCTGGCCCAAGAGGTTTCAGTGGAGAATTTCAACATGTGGCCTAGAGACTGTTTTTGTAGTACTTTGGTGAAGAATGTGGCTACTTTTTGGACTTGTCTGAAGAGTCTGCCTGAGGCTAATGTGAAGAGACTCAGATTAATTACATTGACAAAGGAAGTCTCAGAAACACCCATTATAGACTTTGTTTTCTGGTTAAGTCTCATGAACAGCATTTTAAACAAGCTTAGCAAGTTTAGAAAGGAAAAATATATAGTTTGAATATTAAATGGGTACAGGAAGTGAAATAGAGCTGAATCCTGTGTTCAAGGAGAAAATGAATTAAGGGATTGGGACTTTGGGGCAAGATCCTGCCTAGCCAAATTTAGATCCCTGCCTGGTGGTACACATCTTTAATTCCAGGAGATAAAGCCAAGCAGATATCTGAGTTCAAAGCCAGGCTGGGACAGAGTAAGTTCTACGTGAAGAAAAGCTCAAACCAAGGCTTGGTGGTACACACCTTTAATCCCTGGAGCCAAGCATGCAGATCACTGAATTCAAGGTCAATCTACAGGGCATCATCCAGGACAGCCAAGCTTAGGCAGTGAAGGAATTGGAAAACAGAAAGCTGGTGCCAATGTAATAGGAACAAGAGGGCATGTTCCAGTTCTAGCAAGCAACAGAACTTTTTCAGCTTTGGCCATGTGTCTCTGGCTTTATAGTTAAGAGAAGGAAACTACTGGTTAATGCTGGTTAGCTGGAGCCAATGCTGGCTCTGTCTCTCTGGACCTCTTAAATCAATCTCTCCTCCTGGTTTGTTAAGTTCCCATGGGTGGCCACTGCCACATCAATCTTGCCCCACACTTCCAAATTCACATGGCTGGCTAGGGTACACTCTCGCACACCATGCTCTGCCACCCTATGTTTCTCTGGAACACAGTTGAGTCACCTTGTGAAGGAAAACACCACACAATCTTAGGATGCTCAGTTCTGCACCCAGCGATTGTGTTACCTGTTGATCATAAACTAAGAGCAAGTAACACTATCACGGGAACAGAACTTAGCATGCTAATTTTGTAAGCTATTCTATGTTATAAATCCCCGGAAGTTATAAACTAACAACCTCCAGCTACCTACACTGTGCCTTCATGCTCTCTGCCTTCCAAAGGGAAGTATCTTTATGAACCTGCCTCCCCTCTTCCTCTGACCTACCTGAAAGTCCCACCTACTCACCCAGTGATTGGTCCTTTGAAATCTTTATTCATTAGGGCAAGGTTCTGCCACACCCAAGTACTTTGGAGGAACCCAGAAGATCATGTGTGGATCCCAGACATTGAAAGAAAAAGCTGTAACATTGAAGTTGTCTTGGAGACCTCAAGATGTGCAAGATAGCCATGAGCTATCTGCTGAGGAAAGCTGCTAACAGTAAGTGGAACCAGCCCAAGAGAAAGAAGTTTGCCTGGAAATCAGACATAGAAATGCAGAGTTTGGAGTTTGTTCAGCTTGTTTCTTGGCTTGATACGTGGATTACAGTTAAGTGAAACCCTAACAGCAGTTAAAACCCTAAGACACAGGCCCTCCATTTTGTACGTTTATTACGTTATTTGGCAGTACTGGGGAGTGAACATGGGTTGTCACACATGCTAGATAAAAAGTCTTGCCACTGTACACTTTCTTAACACAGGTTGTTGATCATCATTTTTGCCCTGGGGTTTCTTTTGCCACCACCATTTCTAGCTTTGCTTGTGCTCATCATGAGAACTACTGTTAAATTTTCTTGCCCTTAACATAATGCTCTGTTGAAGTCATCTTTATTAGAATAGCTCTTCCCTTGAACAGTAAGTAGATAGAGTATAGAGACTCTTCTGTGTTATAGTCTTCTATTCCAAACTACTTCAATGAATTCATATTGCTAAATAAATAATTGAAAGTTTAGAAGTTAGGATTGTTGTCTTATAGCTGTATTCTGGAAATAAGTCTTTTTGTGGTATTGATATAAATGCCATGTGTACATGTACTGTTTGTAAGCTTGGCTGAACAAGACGAAGACTAATTTATCAGTACATGCTTAGATATAAGGGTATTAAGAGTTCAATGTGATCCCATTGAAACACCTTTATTGAGATCCTTGGTACAGAATAGCATATTTTCATTCTTAAATTTAAAAGAGTTTTCTTTTAATCTTCTGGACACAAACCACTCTCATTGTGTTTTATTAGAGTCTAATGAGTAATACGTATTTAAAAGACTAGGCTGTGAATATATCTCAGTGATAGCATGTCATCAGCATGTGTGAAGTTACAGATAGCCCTGACTCAGCATCAACAGTATTAGAAACCACTGTGACATATTTCAAGTTATTAACCAAATTTTCCAGTAGTTCCCTGTGTCTCTATTACCCAACAGTCCTCAGAAGTTACTTTTTGTTTCCATCCTTAACCTAGATGAGCTAAGAACAACTGTGCCTGCAGAGTTTTATTTAGCTACAGAATTAGGTTGTTAGGATCTCAGTCCTTGGATGCCCTGGCTTCCATTTGGGTCATGGTCAAAAACAATCCTGAGTGAACAATGAATTTGAAATTTTATGTAAAATTTTACATTCTTGAGTGTTCTCTACATGCACCAGAAAATTAAAGGTTATTTCCTGCAGCTTGTATTGGCATTTCTCAAGTCCATATTAATGATTCTTAAAATCAACCCAGGTTTTTTGAATTTTAGTCTTCATTTATATGGTCAATTTAAATATTACACGTGTTTATTTTATATCTTTTCAATAAAATGAAGACAGCACAGGGAAAATATGCTTTCTTATTTCCAGCCTCATAGTAAGTGAGGAATAATGTCACAAAGGTCACCAGCCTAAGAATTATGATTTTAATAACACCTAATAACATGCAAATACGATTTGGTAGTTGTACTATGTAAGGGTGTCATAAAATAATTGAAGTAAAGTTTAAATGCTGTGTTCTTGAGGATTTGCCACCTTCAAAGCTTCTTGCTCATCTCAAAGGGCTAATTGAAGTTAACCAATCTCAGAACATACAAAGAACATCTTTAGAAACTCTTGGAAGTAATAAAGATGAATACAAAGAGTTTGCTCATCATTGATCATGATTATTTCCAGGTAATTCAAAGTATAACTCAGGTTAGGGACACATGAAAAACTCTTAATGGACTATAATAATCAAGAATTCAAATGATCATTTAGACTCTATGGTTTGATAAAGGGAACACTTAAAATAAAGAAAAATATTGTCAGCTCATGTATATAATTTACATGAAACAAAATTAGACTTCAAATTTTCTACTCTGATTGGAATTTTATATAAAATATATAAGGCAAGTACATCTACTTCAATGTTCTGGTCTTTTAAAGCTAAAAGATAGGCACATCTAAAAGATAATATTATAGTACTTTTCCTTAAATGTTATTAGAATCAGTGTGAAGAATTTTCAATCTACAAAATTCTGATCTAATTCAAACTGTTTGTGCATACATAGTCTCTGAATGTTAAACAATAAGCTTTTTAGCATACATATTTTTTGCTTTTCCTTTTAAAAATAAAATACATTTAAAATATGAAATATATTCATATTCTATGAAATATACTTCAAAATCTATCTATATAACGAATATTAATTTTTATATGCAGTGCATTCATGTGTCTTTCCAAATCAGATGTGTTGTTGGATACACAGGTTATTTTGTTTTGTAAGCATATTGTGTCCTTCTGCTCCTTCCATTCTCTGTCTTATTGATATCCTATTACTTTTCTGTATAGAAGACTTACCCAGCTTCTATGTGTCTCTGAGTTGAAAAAGTTATGATTCTTTAGTAAGCCAGATTAAAAGTGAATAGGAGTCAAATAATTTTCTTAGTAATAAACATGTTTGGAAACAATTTGATTGTTGTATCATGTAACAGCAAATGATTAATATATTTAAAATTAAATTTATAATCTAAACTTGGGTAACAGTAGATCTGAGTATTTGGACACACTCTGGGGGAAAGGATTGTGCACAGGGAGTTGTATTAAGTTTTGTTGTTATTATTGTTTTTTACCTTGTAAATGTATATTCTGACGATACCATAATATGTTCAGCAAAAGGCAGGTGTTTTCTCAGTTTTAACGACTATAAATAATATATGATCAAGATTACAACATTGAAGAACCAGCTCATTTTTATTTGTACATTTAAACAAAGCTCAAAGCTCTCTTACCAGGAAAGCAGCTGGTTGTATCTAAAACACCACTTCCCAAAGGTTCTACAGTTACCTCTTTCTGAATATGACTTTTCACATTAAGTTAGCTGGAGATAGCAGTTTGGTGACTCACCTGACTGCTCACAAAGAGAATGGCAAAATGCAGACTGAATCTTGTTCTATCTAAGATAAAGTGAAAAGATTTTTAAGACTTTAAAGAGTTTATTTTTAAGATGTAACATATTTTTAAAATGTTTGAGATTTTAAAAGAATAATATATAAAATAATAATTAGGTTTACTTTTCTCGGTTTTTTTTCTACTTTTCTCCTTTGGTTTTCCTATTTTGGTGCTCATTATTAATCTTGCCCATGCTGCACACATACCTCATTGTAGATCTATATCCATGGCTCTGATTTTCTTTCTTTGCTCTCATATTTTTTACATACATAAATAATAGCCATGTGTATTTAACTATTGAAAGGGGGCATCAAAATATGTTTTGATTAATATAACTATTAATACCATTTCACCTTCCTATGTGTATAGAAAGATGTGCTTCAGTTAGGAGGGATGATTCTAATAAGTTCTTGGCATAACAAACAAATTTTCTTATAAATGAACATCATTGTTAATTTAGTAAATTCATTCAAAATGATGGGTGTTTTTAAATCTTGTTTTATAATACATGTAGTCTTGAAAAAGTTCATGATTGAAAGTAATGCAGTCATGATATTAAAGGTCTTATGATTTCCATGTCTATTTTCTAAGCCATTATTTTTAGTGCAAATGTGTTTATGCATATATTTGTTTATTAGATATTAATTGTCATTTGCTTTGACATTTTAAACCTTTCAGGTAGCAACAAATAAATAGATATATTACAGAGACTCTAATTGAATAGCTTTCAATTTTGCCAGTGAACATTTCAATTCAAAATAATGCTAACATAAACAAATGGTATGTAATAATATGCACATATACTCTATTTACATTTCTAAGAAATGATTTATTCGTTTCTTTTACCAAGAGAGTCTGAGATACTCACATCTGGATAATTCTAAGCAATTAAAAAACAGATACATTTAGACACTGTCCACAGAAATTACAAGAATTTGTAATGTGTGTGCTGAGGCAAAGGATACACACAGTGATTTCTCTGTGTACTTTACCTCCTCTGCTTATATTCAGTTCTTTGTTTTAGTTTATTCTGTTTGCTTCTGATTTTCCCTTGATTAACACCAACAAGAAATACTGTGGGAGTACAGTATAGAAGAACAAGTCTGTGTGAGCACTGTAACTGGCATTATGATTGTTTCTAAGTGTCATGGGCAGAATCAGAGTTCATCAAGCCTTTACCATCTCAGTTTTCTTTCTCTGGCTATAATGCTGTCTGTGCTTTCAATTGCTCCTATGATTCTATGAAAACATTCAATGGAGATTTTCCAAAGTAAGTAACTCATAACTTTTTAATTGAATGTTATTCTAGATGGCACAGTGAATTTTTTTTTTTACATTCTGTTTCATCACACATGTTATGTGAATTTCCCTTTCATTCAGCTCATCCACATGTTATATGGCAGCTGTCCATTTACCAGTCCTCATTTGTATTGATTATCAGATCCATATTGTTATATCATTAATCTTATTTTCAAGTATCTCTATATAGTGGCTGTGGTTAATTTAATGCCTATTTATGAGGCTTCCTAATCTCATCATGTAATTACTGGAGCATTTGTCTCATTGATACTACAAAGGAGGAGTGGGTACCATACAGTAAGATATTATATGAAAGAACTTTGACACAACTCTTATCACATCACATTTTAAAAGTTATTATGTTTCATTAATTACTGTTATTATCTTTCTGTTGCTCATCAATAAAACCAAACATTATCATACATAGGCATATACTGGAAAAGTGACACTGGATAGAAGAGTTGGAAATATTGATGGCCTTGACATTCTCTAAGACCTTCAATCACTTTTCCCATTGGGGAAGAAGTGACTGCACATGAGTGGAAACTTCAGCTCTGAACAGTTATGATCAATCTTTGAAAGGTCATCATAACAGACAGCCCAGGCTCTGCTCCTAGCCAGTGAGCTCATGCTCTCAGGAAGAGGCAGAGGCCAGATCAGAGCTCATTGTGCTTTTGATAAAAAATACATTTATTCATAATTAACAGAAACAGGAGTGTCTTACTCTGGTAAATGCTTGCTGATCTTTTATGATGACCTTGCTGTTAGTCCCCCTTCAGGGAAAAGAGTGCCTGTCAGAAGACCCTGGTGTGGGGATTTACGTAAGTAGTAGGCTGGAACTTACCTATCTTTAATATTATTCCTCTCAGTTCATCCAGAGGCAGATGCTCGAAGGAGCAGTGGCCAACAGCAAATAGATAGAAGACAATAGGACTTTTTAAACCAGGTTATGAATGAACAGAAGGAGGAAACATTTGGAATACCTTACTGACTTCTTTTTTTCCCTCTAATTCCTTTGAAAATGGAAATGGGAGCTAGTTATAGAAGAAAGTTCAAATTCAAGTAACAGAGAAAACCATAATTGATTTTGTGGAATTCTTTCTTGTGGACTATGATCTGTGCTAAGTGATTAAAATTATGATATCACTTGATGTTTTTCAAAAGAGCAGCAATAGATCAACATGCCTGCTTCTCTCCCATACCCCACAGCCTGCCTGTCTCCCAGAAGGTTGGCCATAGGGACACAGGTGAGAATCTTTCCCCAATAACTACACCAACTGGGACCCCAACAGAGCAAGAGATAGACATGGGATCTATCCTGCTCTGCCTGAGCCCCATAGTCCTTCCAGTCTACACCTCCATATTCATCTGGGGTAGATCCTTCCCCCAGACCTCAAAGCCTGCCTATCTCTAATAAGATTCGCCCTAACCAGGAACACAGAAAGTCTGCCCTAACCAAGGACACAGAGGCCTTCTCTAACCAGGTACACGGGGAACCTTGCCCAAGCCATATGAAGCACTGCCTGCCTCTCGGGAGACCTACCGTAACCCATGTCACACAGCTCTAACTGCCTTCCAAGAAGGCAGGGTCCACTCAGGGACACACAGGCCAGTTAACATCAGAGAAAACTAGAAGGAAAGTGGCAAGCAAAGAACATAATTGACAGAACCCAATGCTGTTTGGCATAATCAGAACCCAGTTCTCCCACCACAGCAAGCCCTGGATACGCTGGCACACTTAAAAAGCAAGATTCTGACCTAACAACTCATCTCAAGAACATGTTAGAGTCCTTTAAGGAGGACATTAAAAACTGCCTTTAAAAATACAGGAAAACACCAGGAAAACACAGGCAAATAGGTAGAAGCCCTTAAAGAAAAAAAGCAAATGAATTCCTTAAAGAAATACAGGACAATACAATCAAACAAGTAAAAGAATGGAACAAAACCATCTAGGACCTAAAAATGGAAATAGAAATAATAAAGAAATCACAAATGGAAGCAACCTGGAAACGGATGACTTAGGAAATTCAAACTAACTAAAGGGCACAAAGACAGTATCCAAATGAACAGATTCAGACAAGGGAGACGTAACAACAAAAACCGAGGAAATTAAAAAACTCATCAGATCTTTCTATAAAACCAGGTGAGCTATCTAAACAGACCAATAACCCATAATGAAATAGAAACAGTCATTGTAAACTTCTCAATCAGAAAAAGCCCAGGGGCAGATGATTATACAGCAGAATTCTATCACACCTTCAAAGAAGAGCTAATACCAATACTCCTCAAACTATTCCATAAAATAGAAACGAAAGGAACACTACCTAATTCATTCTATGGAGTCATAGTTACTCTGATACCTAAATCACACAAAGATCCAAGAAAATTAGAGAAATTCAGACCAATTTTGCTTATGAATGTCAAAGCAAAAATACTCAATAAAAGTCTCACAAACTGAGTCCAAAAACATATCAAAGCCATCATTCACCATAATCAAGTAGTTTTCATTCCATAGAATGTAGCAATGCTTCAATACCAATATATGAAAATCCATCATTGTAATCCACTACATAAACAAACTCAAAAAAAATCACATGATTATCTCATTATATGTTGAAAAGGCCTTTGACAAGATACAACACTCCCTCATGTTAAAAAGTTTTGGAGAAATCAAGAATTCATGGCATATACCTAAACATAATAAAAGCAATTACAGCAAACCAACAGCCAACATCAAATTAAATGAAGAGAAACTAGAAGCAATTCCACTAAAATCAGGAACAAGAAAAAGTTGCCTACTATCTATTCAACATAGTACTTGAAATTATAGTAGCTGGAGCAATTAGGCAACAAAAGGAGATCAAGGAGATACAAATTGCAAAGGAAGAAATAAAGGTATCACTATTTTGGATGACATGATAGTATATATAAGCAAACTTGAAAATTCTACCAGAGAACTAGACCCCTATAGAGCTCTCAGAGACTAAGCCACTAACCAAAGAGCATTCATGGGCTGGTCTATGGCCATTGACACATATGTAGCAGAGGGTTGCCTTGTCTGGCCTCAGTGGGAGAGGGTAGGTCTAATCCTATAGAAACTTGATTACCCAGGGAATCTGGATGCTGGTGGGGTGATGTGGGGCTGAATGGGTATGTCTGTGTGGGGGGTGGGGAAGCACCCTCTCAGAAGCAAGGGGAGGGGGCACTGAGAAGAGTGGCAATATTTGGAATGTAGATCAATAAAATAATTTAATAAAAATTATCAGCTATTTTGAATGAGATGGTGGCTTTACAGAAATCAATCAATGCACAATCCTTTAGAGAAAGTGAAAATATAGGCTAAATATCTGTTGCTCCAAAGTAGAGCAGAATTCTGAATTTCACTCTTGGGACTCATCCCATTGGATCATTGGAGCAGACCTGTTTAGTGCTCTGAGCATTTTGGTATTTATAAGCTCATGGAATTGATCTCAAGGGAGGTAGCAGGTATCAAAGTTGTTCAATTCTCCTTGTGTTCTACATTCTGTCTATTTTGTCTGCCCCTGGTGATGCTGATGGCCAGAGAGGGATGTTTATTGCCACTCTTAATATTTATCTCAGAGGATATGCTTTGGCAATTTTTTACCAAAATTTAAGGGGAAAACTGTCAGAATTTGCTTTAGTTAATTCTTATAAAATATTCATGTAGAAATCTGCCCTTTTCAGAAATATGTAGGTATACCAAAAATCTTGGTTCCAGATTCCTGACAAATTGTTGGCTATAATTTTCAAGTGGGTCAAATTAGCACATTGCACATGCAGGACTTTCTGTAATGATACACATGAGGCTTCATGTCAGTTACTTGGTTCAGTGAAGTTTTTTGACTAAAGAAAATGTAAATTTAGTACTTTCAGAAGATTCAGCTATTAAAAGAAGACAGCTTGGAAGAGGGTTCAATCTCTGGAAAATTCTGACACTGTTTATTTGTGTTACAGAAGCTCACTCATTAAAATTATGGAAGTGACATTGGGAAAATAATGGATTTTGACATCTGGTGCATTGCAGTGAGAAAATATTACTAAGCAGAATGTCTAAACCATCATTCCCAGCTGTGACTTTTATATTGTAAAAGAGACACATGAAATATTACAAAAGAAAACAATTAAATTTTCTCTTGGAAAAAACAAAACAAAGTATAAATTGACAATTCTTGGCCCCCTCAATGTTTTTCTTAGAGTATATGCATTAAGTATAGCTGATTAGTGCTGACAACTAATAAAGTTAAGACTTTGACTTTGAGGAGATTATACTCTTAACAGCTTATGTTCCTCATTGGAAAAATATATGGTTATAAAGTTGCTTCTTTGGATCTGATGGCACTTCCCAAATTGATAATTCAAATGTACTGTTTGCAATGGCAACTTATATAATGGCATCAAGAAATGCAAAGTTGGTTTCAAAGAGAGATGTTGACTGTGATGGCAATTATTTCTTCATCACTTTATACATTCAAAATTCATCAATTTTTAGTTCAATCTGTATCAATAAGAAATGAGAAGTTTCAAAGGCTTGGTAGGTGGTTCAGTGAACAAAATGCTTGCTTCCCAAGCATGAAAAACTGAGTTTCAAGTTCAGAAAACCAACTCATCATGGTAGCATATTATCCAGTAGTTGGTGGGTGGAGGGATACAGGGAGACCTGGGGGGATTAGTTGGCCAACCAATGTGTCCAAAACAAGGACCTATAGGTTTAGTGAAAGACCCTATCTCAGAGAATACAATAGATTGCACAGAAGATACTGAATATAAACTTCTGTCTTCTACACATGCACACTCACATAAGCAGAACAGAACACACATTACAAACACATATATAACACAAGTATATATACTAATGCAAAAGAAATTAGAATTCTCTGATGTTTGCAAAATAGACATTTAGTGTTTTTTCTAGAAATTTGACTTGGCTATTAAAGTACATGCAGAACATGTGAAGAGTATCTTTAAAATGTTCATACAAATTACCATGTAAAATTTCCTAACTCAAAAATTATGTATCTTACTGTCTAGTAATCTTATTGCAATATGTTGTTTCTAAAATTATGTTACCAAAATATAAAAATTGGCAAGTATGCTTGTATAGACACATTTATACCCTTGCTTCTACTGTATTTCTGCTCTCTCTCTCTCTCTCTCTCTCATGTTACACAGGCATATACAAGCAAACAGAGATGCACTGCCAAATGCATTAAAGTCTACATAACATATGAACAAACATTGCTTTGAATACAATTTTCAATTAAACCAAACAGATTTGCTGGATAACAACGCCTTTTGAATTTGACCATGCCAATGCACCATAGGTTTTAATTTCCCACTATGAAGAACCAATTTAATCTAAATAAAACTAAAACAGTAATTTTAATAGATTAGAGATTACAGCAAATATGATTCTATTATAATTGAGCAAATAGAAAGATATTAAGTCTGACAGCAATTTCAAATCATAGAAGACAGAGTAAGTTCACTATTCTCCATGGTTGAAAAAGGATGAGCCAGAGTGACTAACAGAAGTTACTTGGCACTTGGAGACACGTTGTAGGTGAAACGTGGGGAGAAAAGAACTAAAAGTTTGTGCAAAGTTCTGCTTTGTCTATGGCCAACTTCATTGCAACCACACACAATGAGATTCTCAGGTACAGATAGTCGAAGTGCATTATAAGCAGAGAGTTAAAGAAAATTCTGCATTTTGTCAGACATCTACTCCTGACAAGCTGTAGCTGTCCAGCAGTTATGGATACCTGAAAGGGGAGCTGGAAATGAAAAGGGGGGTGAGGGGTAGAGAAGGATGAAGTCAAGACAAAAGTGTCTGATCAAGGCTCAAAGTTTAATATTCAGCACTGTATTTATATAGGGATAGACCATAGAGCCATCCTTTGTTTCAGCTGGAATATGTTGCTTTATTTCAGCTGGATTACGTTGCAAAGCAAGCTCAGCAGGCAGTCTTCTCCTATAGGAAATTGCAAGTGCAGCAAGGTGAAGGCACCATCTAGGTGTTAAGGTCTGACTGTGGCACTTATTAAGGTCCTTTTAAGTGCTCAAGGCTGAGGAAAGGGCACAATAAGCTATGGCTGTTGTCCAGAAGAAAATTCAAGAAAGCAGAAACTTAAAGAGACTTAAATGTGACCCTGAAACCAAGATTATGCAGGACCTAAGCAAATTAACTAGTTTTCCTCTGTGGAAGAAGGTAGCTTAACTCAGCATCTCCATGGCATTCCATCTCCAGTGTTGGCCTAATGTAGAAAACTCATTAATCATGTGAAAAGGTTGAGCTACCAAATAGTTGAGTTAATCACTGGAAGATTATTCAAAATTGACCAGACATTGGATAGCAATTAAGAATTCTAAGGTACCTAAATTGAATATCCAAGATATCATTAAAGGATGAAACAAATTCTATAAAAATCAAATGATCAAAGCAACACTTTAAGCATCTATAAATCATCTGAAAATTACAAATAATTTGCTTCATATATAACTAGATCTACTCTAAACTAAGAATTAATGAACACAAAGAAAGGTTAACAGAAAAATCAAACATCTAAAAAAAAGGAACAGAGTGAATGAAAAGAAAGAGAAGAAGGAGAAGAAAATATGTGCTACATAACTCATTTGTTACAGCTTATAGATAGACTTTGAAGACTTTGAAATGCTTAGGCCTTTTTAAACCTAGTTTTATACCTGCTTTATTTCTTCTATCTTCAGAAAACAACTGTATGGTTTAGAGCACATATAGCAGAAATATATGGCTGAGAAGAGAAAGAATATGGAAGAGAAGCAGTACATCTACAGAAGTACTGGATATGGCTACTTAGAAGCAGATTAAAGCAAGCTTTAGATAGAGGAATTTTAGAGAAACAAGATGTACCTATTTATTCTCTGTAGCAGTATAATTTTGATCTGTATTCAAATATTTCTAGTTTGGAATTATTTCAAATGCATTATAAAGCACTTGGTAATGTCCATCTTTGTAAATATCATTAATATGGAATTGAACACTTATGTCTCAATGGTTCATTAAAAACTATAGCATTCTTATATCGTACATACTTACTGTGCAAAAACATCAGATAAGAGACCCCTGGTTAATTCACTCTGGTAAGAGTACAACCCTCTTCTAGTAATATTCCCATCAATATGAATGCTTTTGTCCTGATTTCTATCATTTAAGTGAGGATTTTAATAACTATTATCATGTTATATATTACAGAAGAAATATTGACACATTGTAAGTCTTCCACATTTCTATTACATTGAAACCATACATTTAGGATACACAGGCATCTACAACCATGAGCACAGAGGACTCTTAATATATGCATGGAGCCTGGTTGTTTAATTAACATTTTATTCTCTGACATTCTAGGACCTAAAACCTAGCAAATGGTGTTGCCCACAGAAACTTAAATCTTTCTTTTTTTTAAAATTTTTAATATTTTTTTATTACATACTTTCCTCAATTACATTTCCAATGCTATACCAAAAGTCTCCCATACGCCTCCCCACTTCCCTACCCACCCATTCCCATTCTTTTGGCCCTGGCATTCCCCTATATTGGGGCATATAAAGTTTGCAAGTCCAATGGGCCTCTCTTTCCAGTGATGGCCGACTAGGCCATCTTTCGATACATATGCAGCTAGAGACAAGAGCTCCGGGGTACTGGTTAGTTCATCATGTTGTTCCAACAATAGGGTTGCAGATCCCTTTAGCTCCTTGGGTACTTTCTCTAGCTTCTCCATTGGGAGCCCTCTGATACATCCAATAGCTGACTGTGAGCATCCACTTCTGTGTTTGCTAGGCCCCGGCATAGTCTCACAAGAGACAGCTATATTTGGGTCCTTTCAGCAAAATCTTGCTAGTGTATGCAATGGTATCAGTTTGGAAGCTGATTATGGGATGGATCCCTGGATATGGCAGTCTCTAGATGGTCCATCCTTTCATCACAGCTCCAAACTATGTCTCTGTAACTCCTTCCATGGGTGTTTTGTTCCCAATTCTAAGAAGGGGCATAGTGTACACACTTTGGTCTTCATTCTTTTTGAGTTTCATGCGTTTAGCAAATTGTATCTTATATATTGGGTATCCTAAGTTTTGGGCTAATATCCACTTATCAGTGAATACATATTGTGTGAGTTCCTTTCTGATTGTGTTACCTCACTCAAGATGATGCCCTCCAGGTCCATCCATTTGGCTAGGAATTTCATAAATTCCTTCTTTTTAATAGCTGAGTTGTACTCCATTGTGTAAATGTACCATAATTTCTGTATCCATTCCTCTGTTGAGGGGCATATGGGTTCTTTCCAGCTTCTGGCTATTATAAATAGGGCTGCTATGAACATAGTGGAGCATGTGTCCTTCTTACCGGTTGGGACATCTTCTGGATATATGCCCAGGAGAGGTATTGCTGGATCCTCCGGAAGTACTATGTCCAATTTTCTGAGGAACCGCCAGACTGACTTCCAGAGTGGTTGTACAAGCTTGCAATCCCACCAACAATGGAGGAGTGTTCCTCTTTCTCCACATCCTCGCCAGCATCTGCTGTCACCTGAATTTTTGATCTTAGCCATTCTGACTGGTGTGAGGTGGAATCACAGGGTTGTTTTGATTTGCATTTCCCTGATGATTAAGGATGTTGAACATTTTTTCAGGTGCTTCTCTGCCATTCGGTATTCCTCAGGTGAGAATTCTTTGTTCAGTTCTGAGCCCCATTTTTTCATGGTGTTATTTGATATTCTAGAATCCACCTCCTTGAGTTCTTTATATATATTGGATATTAGTCCCTTATCTGATTTAGGATAGGTAAAGATTCTTTCCCAATCTGTTGGTGGTTTTTTTGTCTTATTGATGGTGTCTTTTGCCTTGCAGAAGCTTTGCAGTTTCATGAGGTCCCACTAGTCATTTCTCGATCTTACAGCACAAGCCATTGCTGTTATATTCAAGAATTTTTCCCCTGTGCCCATATCTTCTAGGCTTTTCCCCACTTTCTCCTCTATAAGTTTCAGTGTCTCTGGTTTTATGTGAAGTTCCTTGATCCACTTAGACTTGACCTTAGTACAAGGAGATAGGAATGGATCGATTCGCATTCTTCTACATGTTAACAACCAGTTGTGCCATCACCATTTGTTGAAAATGCTGTCTTTCTTCCACTGGATGCTTTTAGCTCCCTTGTCGAAGATCAAGTGAACGTAGGTGTGTGGGTTCATCTCTGGGTCTTCAATTCTATTCCATTGGTCTACTTGTCTGTCACTATACCAGTACCACGCAATTTTTATCAGAATTGCTCTGTAGTAAAGCTTTAGGTCCGGCATGGTGATTCCGCCAGAGGTTCTTTTATCCTTGAGAAGAGTTTTTGCTATCCTAGGTTTTTTGTTATTCCAGATGAATTTGCAGATTGCACTTTCTAATTCGTTGAAGAATTGAGTTGGAATTTTGATGGGGATTGCATTGAATCTGTAGATTGCTTTTGGCAAGATAGCCATTTTTACAATGTTGATCCTGCCAATCCATGGGCATGGGAGATCTTTCCATCTTCTGAGATCTTCTATAATTTCTTTCTCCAGAGGCTTGAAGTTTTTATTATACAGATCTTTCACTTCCTTAGTTAGAGTCACGCCAAGATATTTTATATTATTTGTGATTATTGAGAAGGGTGTTGTTTCCCTAACTTCTTTCTCAGCCTGTTTATTCTTTGTGTAGAGAAAGGCCATTGATTTGTTTGAGTTAATTTTATATCCAGCTACTTCACGGAAGCTGTTTATCAGGTTTAGGAGTTCTCTGGTGTAATTTTTAGGGTCACTTATATATACTATCATATCATCTGCAAAAAGTGATATTTTGACTTCATCTTTTCCAATTTGTATCCCTTTGATCTCTTTTTGTTGTCGAATTGCACTGGCTAGGACTTCAAGTACAATGTTGAATAGGTATGGAGAAAGTGGACAGCCTTATTTAGTCCCTGATTTTAGAGGGATTGCTTCAAGCTTCTCACCATTTACTTTGATGTTGGCTACTGGTTTGCTGTAGATTGTTTTCATCATGTTTAGGTATGGGCCTTGAATTCCTGATCTTTCCAAGACTTTTATTATGAATGGGTGTTGGATCTTGTCAAATGCTTTTTCCGCATCTAACGAGATGATCCTGTGGTTTTTGTCTTTGAGTTTGTTTATATACTGGATTACGGTGATGGATTTCCTTATATTGAACCATCCCTGCATCCCTGGGATGAAACCTACTTGGTCTAGATGGATGATTGTTTTGATGTGTTCTTGGATTCGGTTAGCAAGAACTTTATTGAGGATTTTTGCATCAATATTCATAAGGGATATTGTTCTGAAGTTTTCTATCTTTGTTGGGTCTTTTTGTGGTATAGATATCAGAGTAATTGTGGCTTCATAGAATGAGTTGGATAGAGTACCTTCTGTTTCTATTTTGTGGAATAGTTTGTGAAGAACTGGGATTAGATCTTCTTTGAAGGTCTGATAGAACTCTGCACTAAACTCGTCTGGTCCTGGGCTTTTTTTGGTTGGGAAACTATTAATGACTGCTTCTATTTCTTTGGGGGATATAAGGCTGTTTAGATCATTAACCTGATCTTGATTCAACTTTGGTACCTGGTATCTGTCTAGGAACTTCTCCATTTCATCCAGGTTCTCCAGTTTTGTTGAGTATAGCCTTTTGTAGAAGGATCTGATTATGTTTTGGATGTGTTCAGGATCTGTTGTTATGTCTCCTTTTTCATTTCTGATTTTGTTAATTAGAATGCTTTCTCTGTGCCCTCTAGTGAGTCCGGCTAAGGGTTTATCTATCTTGTTGATTTTGTCAAAGAACCAGGTCCTTGATTGGTTGATTCTTTGAATAGTTCTTCTTGTTTCCACTTGGTTGATTTCGCCCCTGAGTTTGATTATTTCCTGCCGTCTTCTCATCTTGGTTGAATTTGCTTCCTTTTGTTCTAGTGCTTTTAAGTGTGTTGTCAAGCTGCTAATGTGTGCTCTCTCTAGTTTCTTTTTGGAGGCACTCAGAGCTATGAGTTTTCCTCTTAGAAATGCTTTCATTGCATCCCATAAGTTTGGGTATGTTGTGGCTTCATTTTCATTGAACTCTAAAAAGTCCTTAATTTCTTTCTTTATTCCTTCCTTGACCAAGGTATCATTGAAAAGAGTGTTGTTCAGTTTCCACGTGAATGTTGGCTTTCATTTATTTATTTTGTTATTGAAGATCAGCCTTAGTCCATGGTGATCTGATAGGATGCATGGGACAATTTCAATATTTTTGTATCTGTTGACGCCTGTTTTGTGACCAATTATGTGGTCAATTTTGGAGAAAGTACCACGAGGTGCTGAGAAGAAGGTATATCCTTTGGTTTTAGGATAGAATGTTCTGTAGATATCTGCCAGATCCATTTGATTCATAACTTCTATTAGTTTCACTGTGTCCCTATTTAGTTTCTGTTTCCATGATCTGTCCATTGGTGAAAGTGGTGTGTTGAAGTCTCCCACTATTATTGTATGAGGTGCAATGTGTGCTTTGAGCTTTACTAAAGTTTCTTTATTGAATGTGGCTGCCTTTGTATTTGGAGCATAGATATTCAGGATTGATAGTTCCTCTTGGAGGATTTTACCTTTGATGAGTATGAAGTGCCCCTCCTTGTCTTTTTTGATGACTTTCAGTTGGAAATCAATCTTATCAGATATTAGAATGGCTACTCCAGCTTGTTTCTTCATACCATTTGCTTGGAAAATTGTTTTTCAGCCTTTCATTCTGAGGTAGTGTCTATCTTTTTCTCTGAGATGAGTTTCCTGTAAGCAGCAAAATGTTGGGTCTTGTTTGTGTAGCCAGTTTGTTAGTATATGTCTTTTTATTGGGGAGTTGAGTCCATTGATATTAAGAGATATGAAGGAAAAGTAATTGTTGCTTCCTGTTATTTTTGTTGTTAAAGTTGGCATTCTGTTCTTGTGGCTGTCTTCTCTTAGGTTTGTTGAGGGATTACCTTCTTGTTTTTTCTAGGGCTTGGTTCCCTTCCTTGTATTGTTTTTTTTTTTTTTTTCTGTTATTATCCTTTGAAGGGCTGGATTCGTGGAGAGATAATGTGTGAATTTGGTTTTGTCGTGGAATACTTTGGTTTCTCCATCTATGTTAATTGAGAGTTTGGCTGGGTATAGTAGCCTGGGCTGGAATTTGTGTTCTTTTAGTGTCTGTATAACATCTGTCCAGGATTTTCTGGCTCTCATAGTCTCTGGTGAAAAATCTGGTGTAATTCTGATAAGCTTGCCTTTATATTTACTTGGCCTTTTTCTCTTACTGCTTTTGTATTCTATCTTTATTTAGTGCATTTGTTGTTCTGATTATTATGTGTTGGTAGGTATTTCTTTTCTGGTCCAGTCTATTTGGAGTTCTGTAGGATTCTTGTATGTTCATGGGCATCTCTTTCTTTAGATTTGGGAAGTTTTCTTCTATAATTTTGTTGAAGATGTTTGCTGGTCCTTTGAGTTGAAAATCTTCATTCTCATCCACTCCTATTTCTGTAGGTTTGGTCTTCTCATTGTGTCCTGAATTTCCTGGATGTTTTGAGTTAGGATCTTTTTGCATTTTCCATTTCCCTTGATTGTTGGACTGATGTTCTCTATGGAATCTTCTGCACCTGAGATTCTCTCTTCCATATCTTGTATTCTGTTGCTGATGCTCGCATCTATGGTTCCAGATTTCTTTCCTAGGGTTTCTATCTCCAGTGTTGCCTCATTTTTGGTTTTCTTTATTGTGTCTACTTCCCTTTTTAGGTCTAGTATGGTTTTGTTCATTTCCATCATCTGTTTGGATGTGTTTTCCTGTTTTTCTTTAAGGACTTCTACCTGTTTGATTGTGTTATCTTGTTTTTCTTTAAGGACTTGTAACTCTTTAGCAATGTTGTCCTGTAATTCTTCAAGTGAGTTATTAAAGTCCTTCTTGATGTCCTCTACCATCATCATGAGATATGCTTTTAAATCCTGGTCTAGCTTTTCAGGTGTGTTGGGGTGCCCTGGACTGGGCGAAGTGGGAGTGCTGGGTTTTGATGATGGTGAGTGGTCTTGGTTTTTGTTAGTAAGATTCTTATGTTTACCTTTCGCCATCTAGTAATCTCTGGAGTTGTTATAGTTGTCTCTGTTTAGAGATTGTTCTTCTGGTGATTCTGATTACCGCCTATCAGCAGACCTGGGAGACAGGCTCTCTCCTCTGAGTTTCAGTGGTTAGAGCACTCTCTGCTGACAAGTTCTCCTCTTACAGGGAAGGTGCACAGATATCTGGTGTTTGGACCTCCTCCTGCCCGAAGAAGAAGGTCCAAAACAGGATCTTTCCCAGATGCTGTGTTGCTTTGGCAGGTCACAGAAGCTGTCAGCTTCTGTAGTGCACACTCTCACCTGTGCAGACTAAATTCCTAGGTTTGGTGGAGTCCAGGATCCAAGATGGCACTCCCTTCTCCTGAGGCAGAGGGCTCCCGTGCAGGGCGGGACCACTGTCCTCCGGTTGGGAGGGTGCCAGATGTCTGTGGCCCCAAAAGGGTGCTGCCTCAGCTGCTCTGTGGCTCCCGCCTGTCCCAGAAGCTGTCTGCCTCTGTGGTGCACACTCTCACCTGTGCAGACTAAGTTCCTAAGTTCGGTGGAGTCCCAGAACCAAGATTGAGCTCCAGTCTCCTCAAGTTAAATCTTTCTATATCAATAAGGCAATAAAGACAATTCTCCACAGATAGGCATATAAGCCAACTTATCTGGTAAATATCCACTTACAGACTCTTTTATTAGGCAATTTTAAATTGTGTAAAGTTGAAATTTAAAAGTAGCATAGCTGATAATTATAAAATACCAAAAAATGAAAAATATAGTTCTATGATTTTTAAAGACTTATTTATTTATTTATTTATTTATTTATTTATTTATTTATTTATTACATGAGTACACTGTACCTGTCTTCAGATACACACCAGAACAGTGCTTCATATCCCATTACCATGTGGTTGCTGGGAATTGAACTCAGGACCTCTGGAAGTACAGTCATTGATCTTAACCGCTGAGCCATCTCTCCAGCCCTAGTTCTATAATTTTTGGGGCACTGAACTGTACAGCAAAATAAGCATTAGCCACAGTATCTGCTACTGAATAATAGAGATCAGTATTTTAAGTTTTATACTTTCTTAAAGAAAATATATATCACCTAGAGCTTTTCTGTACAATGATCAATATATTATTTGATTGATTTTTCCTAGGCTTTTTATTACACTAAGTTGCTTAGTTAAATTATCTTCTATAATACATGATAAAAATATTCCAAGATTACCTATTTATTTTTCTTACAATTTAAGTAATTTTACTTCACATATTTTTCAAACTTCTATTTTAATAACAACCAGATTCAGAATCTTTATTCCTATTAACTGAAACTTTCCACAGGTGTAAAGTGGCCCTGCTAAACTACTAATGTGGTGCTTTTAACTTAAACTTATTTTGTGTTGTAACACTACTGCACTTTCTCTTTGGTTATATTGACACTTTACTGTGCTATTCTTTTAATAAAACATGCATGTTCATATATTTGTACTACTCTTACAAGCTACCAAGACAAATTTCAATTTCATTTAGCAGCTTTTTGCCCTTTACTCTATAATTTAATTTATGGATATTTGATGTAAATACTAATTTTCTTTGTCTTTCCTGATGCCAGCTCACTGTGTGATTTTTCTCATTTTTTTAAATAAAATCTTGGCATTGTGCTTCTGTACTTGCCTTTGTTGTATGTTCATTAGATTTCTTCTTATCATTTGATTTTTAATCTTTATCTTGAATGGCTTTACAATTTTACAAAGATGAACATTTAACTAGTCTTCACTACAACATACTTGTGTTTTTAGTAAATGTTATTTGATATTTTCATTCATGCAAGATATCTAGAGTAGACCATATTAATTGTCCTCTTTGTGGCATTTTTAATATTTTAAATATGAAATATCACATAAAATTTATGATTTTTGTTAATATTTATATTTGCTTATTTTATTTCTTGTTCATAATTTAATCACCCCCCCTTATTTCTGTTTACAGTTTGAATGGTTTTCTTTTTATGGCTGATAAAATTATCTTCTTTCCTCTACAATGGTTCTTCAGAGTGTTAATTCAGTTTTTGCTTTTATGAAACATAGCTTTAATTTGGCCATAGCTTGAGAAAATATTTTAATATGATGACGATCTAGAATATTCATTTTCTTTTAGACATTTAGCAATGTCATCCTGCCATGTCATCAAGTCCATGTTGTACCTTGTAGAGGTTCACTCTGATTTTCACAAAGTTAATGTTTAGTTCAACTCTGGGTGCTTCTATGTTTTTGGTTAACCTGCAGCAAATTTAGTATATCTATGTATAAATATTTCCATTTTTTATCCTGTCAGGGTTATGAGCTTGTTAGTTCTATAGCTTGACAAACTGCAATGGTTTAGTTTGTTCTGTAATTATAGTTGCAATTTTTCTGCCATGGCCTCTCTCTTCTCCTGAGAGCAATTCTCACAGAGATAGCCTCCATATGTTCCTGTTATCTTTCATGTTTTATTTATTGTGTTCCCTTTTATGAGTTTGAATAGCATCTTCTACCTCATGTCTCATTTGTCAAGTTTACTAAATCTGTAACTCATCCACATTATAAATAGTGCTTTGTGCGCTTCCATTCTGTTGTTCTATTTGGTTATTTTGAACTGGAAAGATGCATTCTATTTTCCATTTCATTGCTCAGAGAAAAGTATTAATACAATTTTTACCCATGACTTTTCAGTTATGCAGGGTCCTTCTGTTACCTGGAGGGAGTGTAGTCAGTTGCTGCTGCCCGTTATTGTTCTGATTCTCCACAATGTCAGGTGTACCTCCACGTGACTCATGATTGCTGATTTTGGTTTTAGACTTCAGATTTAAAACTAATTGTTTAAAAACAAAAACAATTGAGACTTGGGCTGATATTATCTTCCTCCTAAGTAAACGATTTCTTTTTTTTTTTTTTTTTTTTTTTTTTTTTTTTTTGGTTTTTCGAGACAGGGTTTCTCTGTGTAGCCCCGGCTGTCCTGGAACTCACTTTGTAGACCAGGCTGGCCTCGAACTCAGAAATCCACCTGCCTCTGCCTCCCAAGTGCTGGGATTAAAGGCGTGCGCCACCATGCCCGGCTGGTAAACGATTTCTTATGATGTACTCTGAACACCTTTAAACACACACACACACACACACACACACACATACACACACACACACACACACACACACACACACACACACACACACACACACTATTGAATCCAATCAATGTTACACATATGCACATGTGTACAAAACTGTTTCCTGGGGCCTGTGTAACTTTTCAGTCAGTTGCTGCCCTTCAAAGAAAAGCTATTCTAACTCTTGCAGCAGTAATCAACTATCATCCAGCTTATGTTTTGAGACAGATTTCTCTGAGCTTGAATCCAGCATTTTAGCTAGTGTAGGTAGTATAGTCAGTTAGCTGGCTGGCTGGCCCCAATAATTTCCTTGCCCCTGCACCTCAGAGCTGTAGTGACAGACTTGCCTCCCTATACCCAGGGTTTGATCTCATATTTTAATCATTCATGTTTCCAGAGAAAAACATTCATATCTGAATAATAAAGTTTGGATTTTAAGACATTAATCAAATGCAACTGATAATATGCATAAGCTAAACTTGACATTTGAATAGTAAATTTTCTTACTATTTTTTCTTTTTTTCTTTGACCCATTTCATTAAACTTTGACAGTATTTTACTAATGATTGAGTTAAATTAGACAAACTAAACAGCAACTCAATCATTATTTCAAATAGCTAGTAATAAATTAAAACACTCTATCAATGAAATATCACATTGAAGTAAAATATAGTCCTGAAGGGACAGGAAATATTCATGATTAAGGGTGGCTTGAATGAGACCTTAAGAGATTAAAACCAGATCTTGTCATATTAAATATGAAGCATGGGATAATTTTTCATGCTGAGACTTTTTTTTCTATACAGCTATTATCTGCTGAGTATATTGCGACTGCCATATGTGCTTCATTATCAACAGGATGAATATACCATTTGTCTCTACAGATTGTCTCTTCAGTATCTGTGCTCAAGGGCCCACTTTAATATTACAGTTAAATGAATGAGCATGATTGGTAACATCACCTGTATGACAATCAGAAAAATATATTCACACATTCTTTTCTGTTGTGCACTTATGGAGGTGCCTGAAACTGCTTGTGATTTTGCTTAAGTTAGCTGATGAGCCTGAGGACGCTCAAGGTCTTCTACAATCCACTTCCACCCACTTATCTTGGAAACTGAGAGCATACATCCTTCATCCCTCATCTGACTTCTTGTCTTAATTCTGAGCATATAATACCAGCATTTGCTAATTAGGGATATAAAAATGGTGACAGCAACTGGCCTAATCAGACTATAGAAAATAGGAAAGGAAAGAAACTATGAAATCATAATAAAAATCAACCAAAATCAGTCTAAAAGCATTGACAATTCTATAAAAATTTACTTATATAATACTCTAGTCTAAGATGTTCTTATCAGATTAAGTTCAGAGCCATGGCTGTAATTGAATTGTAATTTAATGTATGGTATGTACGTTTTGAAGCAATTGATACTCATGTTTTATTCTTCATTTGAAAATTAAGTATATTTTTATATTAGAGAACTTTCATGTACACCCCAGGCCCCTGACTGACAAGGACATTGACATGTGTGATGTTTAGGGCCAATTGGTTGTGACACATTTTGTAACTGAGTGGTTTTGAGTTTGTGGAGGTCTTGAATTGCACAAGACGTCCACACTCCAGATACTTGCACATCTCTTTTTGCTCAGGCCTGTGTTGAAGCCAAGGCCCCACAGAGCTTTGAGTCACATTCTTAAGTATATTTCTCCCACTTCATCTAGTGGATGATAAAAATTCCTTATCTGCTTCATCCCCAAATACTAGAAAGCATTCTTATTCTATCTTTCTTACTTTAAATTAATTATTTTATTTATTTACACCCCAAATGCTGCCCCCTCCCTGTCTCCACTGTCAGAGTTCTTCTCCCATCCTCTACCCCACCCCATACACATACCCTGTTGATTACATCCTCTCACCCTGAGGCCAGGCAAAGCAGACCCCCCTCAACTACATATGGGGGTGGGGGTGGGTGGGGACTGACCAGTCATTGTATGCTTTTGACTGGTGGCTCAGTCTCTAGGGTCTAGGTTAGTTGACACTGTTGGTCTTCCTATGGGGCTGTCATCCCGTTCAGTTTCTTCAATCCTTCCTCTAACTATTCCATAAGGGTCCGCAACTTTAGTCCAATGCCTGGCTGTGAATATCTGCATCTGTCTCAGTCAGCTTCTGGGTATAGCATCTCAGAGGACAGCCATTCTAATTTCCAGTCTGCAAGCACAGCATAGAATCACTAATGGTATTAGGGATTAGAGGCCACACATCAAATGGATCCCAAATTGGGCTGGTCACTAGTTGGCTATTCCTTCAGTCTCTGCTCCATTTTTGTCCCTGAATTTATTTTATACAGGAACAATTTTGGGTTGAAAGTTTTATAGATGGGTTAGTGTCTCCATCCCTTCACTGATCCTGTCTGACTACTTGGAGCTGGTCTCTTTAGGTTCAATATCCCAACTGTTGGACAGTTAGGCTAAGGTCACCCATATTGAGTTCAGGAAAGTCTCTGCAACTTCCTAGAGATTCCTACCACACAACCCCCAGCAGCTGCATAGTTCTATTCACTCTTTTGGCCCTCTGGACCTCTCTCCTGTCTCCCCCTCCATACCTAATCCTGCCCCTTTTCCTCTTCTTCCTCTCTCCAATCCAGGTCTCTCCTTCCCTCTGCTTCCCATGACTATTTGTTACCCCTGCTAAGTAGAGTTTAAGCATCATTACTTGGGCCTTCCTTCTTGTTTTGGGGTCTATGGGTATATCATTGGTATTCTGTACTTTTCCATACAGTGGAAAAAAGAAAGTATCTTCAACAAATGGTGCTGGTCTAACTCACTGTCTGCATGTAGAACAACGCAAATTGATCTGTATTTATTACCCTTCACAAAGCTGAAGTCCAAATGCATAAAAGACCTCAACATAAAACCAGATATATTGAATCTAATAGAAGAGATACTGAGAAATAGCCTTGAATGGTTTGGCACAAGCAATTTCCTGAACAGAACACCAATGGTTCCAGCTCTAAAATCAACACTTGATTAATGGAACCTCTTGAAACTGAAAATCTTCTTTAAGGTAAAAGAAGTCATAACACTCTCAATAGAACAAAACCAGCAGTGTACAGATTGAGAAAATATCTTCATTAAACCTTCATCTTACAGAGGGCTAATATCCAAAGTATATAAAGAACTCAAAAAGTTAGACTTCAAACAACAATAATAACAACAACAACAAAACCCAAATAAACAAATTTAAAAATGGGACAGCGATCTAAATAGAGAATCCCCAACAGAGGAATCTCAAATAGCTGAGAAGCACTTAAAGAAATGTTGAACATCCTTAATCATCAGAGATATACAAATAAAAACTACTCCGAGATTCCACCTTATACCCAGCAAAATGGCTAAGATCAAAAAATCAAAGGATATCACATTCTGGCTAGGATGTGGAGAAAAGGGATCACTCCTCCATAGTTGGTAGGATTATAAACTGGTACAATCTGGAAATCAATCTGGTAATTCCTTAGAAAATTGGAAATAGCTCTACCTGAAGACCCAGTTATACTGCTCCTAGGCATATACCCAAAAGCTGTTCCACTATATCATAAGGTCATGTGCTCAACTTTGTTCATAGCAACCTTATTCATAATAGCTAGAAACTGGAAGCACAGTTCTCGTGGGGGGGGTACTGGTTAGTTCATATTGTTGATACTCCTATAGGATTGCAGACTCCTTTAACTCCTTGGGTACTTTCTCTAACTTCTTCATAGGGGCCCTGTGTTCCATCCAATAGATGACTGTGAGCATCCACTTCTGTATTTTCCAGGCACTGGCATAGCCTCACAAGAGACAGCTATATCAGGGTCCTGTCAGCAAAATCTTGCTGGCGTGTGCAATAGTGTCTGGGTTTCGGCCATCAATGGGAGGAGAGGCCCTTGGTCTTGCAAAGATCATATGCCCCATTATGGGGAAATGCCAGGGCCAGGAAGCAGGAGTGTGTGGGTTGGGAAGCAGGGCAGGGGGAGGGTATAGGGGACATTTGGGATAGACTTTGAAATGTAAATGAAGAAAATATCTAATTAAAAAAAAAAAGAAAGAAAGAAACTGAGTCATAACACTCTCATAGTCCACAGTGGAGTCCGTCCACGGTGGAGTCCCCAGGCTTTCCCTCAACAGCCATCACAGACCTGTCATCTCAGACCTGCCATCTCTGTGACTTGTGACTTTTTTAAAAAAATTTTTTATTTATTAGGTATTTTCTTCATTTACATTTCCAATGCTATCCCAAAAGTCCCCCATACTCTCCTCCGTGCTCCCCTACCCACCCACTCCCACTTCTTGGCCCTGGTGGTCCCCTGTACTGAGGCATAAAAAGTTTGCAAGACCAAGGGGCCTCTCTTTCCACTGATGGCTGACTAGGCCATCTTCTGATACATATGCAGCTAGAGACAAAGCTCTGGTTTTCTCAGAGTAAGTGATCCCGGGGAGAGGGAGAAGGGTTCATTTCCATCTTTTCTATGTTGCCAATATCCTCTTCAATAGACAGACATAAGAGAGAGTCTGTATTTAAGTCTACATTTGGATCTCAGTTTTTGAAGAGATCAAAGAACTAATAGAAATATTTTTAAGCCATCACTTCATTTGGGGGATGAATATCCTTACATGACTATTCCTGAAGCCTCTGTTACCAGTAAGTGGGTTAATAACTTTAAGGCCAGTTTGAAGGGGTGTAGAGATGGCTCAATGAATAAGAACACTTGCTGGTCTTGTAGAGGACCCAGGTACAGTTTCCAGCATCCATATTGGGTGGTTCATAACCATCTGTAGCTCCAGTTCCAGGAGTTTTGACGTCACCTTTTGGCCCCTATGGGCACTGCACATACAGCATGAATGCACCCATAAATGCACACAATAAAAATGATTTCTTAGTAAGTTGAGGGGTTTGGGATTATATGGTAGTTTGAATAGTTTTGGCCCCCATAAAATCAAGTGTTTGTATTCTTGGCCTATGGAGTGTGGCACTAGTAGGCAGTGTGGTCTTGTTGGAGGAAGTGTGTCACTGTGTGGTGGGCTTTGAGGGCTCAGACTCTGCCCAGTACAGAAGAGAACCTCCTCCTGGATGCCTGCTGAAGAAAATATAGAACTTTTGGCTCCTCCAATACCAAGTCTGCCTGCATGATGTCATGCTTCCCACCATAACGATAATGGAATGAACCCCTGAAACTGTAAGCCAGGCTCAATTAAATGTTTTCATTTATTTAAAGAAAAAAGAAAGGAAGAGAGAGAGAGAGAGAGAAAGAGAGAGAGAAAGAAAAAAAGAAAGAAAGAAAGAAAGAAAGAAAGAAAGAAAGAAAGAACGAACGAACGAACGAACGAAAGAAAGAAAGAAAGAAAGAAAGAAAGAAAGAAAGAAAGAAAGAAAGAAAGAAACTGGAAGCAACCCAGATGGGACTTAATGGAGGAATGGATACAGAAAATGTGGTTCATTTACACAATGGAATACTATACAGCTATTGAAAACAAGGACATAATGAAGTTTGCAGGCAAATGGACAGACGTAAAAAATATCATCCGAGTGAGGTAATCCAGACCCACAAGGGCACTCATGGTATATACTCACTAATAGGTGGATTTTAGCCAGAAAGCATTCTTCAAATATTATTTTTAGCTAATATATATTTCTTAAATAACTACATACAAGTTAAGTTAAATGACTTAATTTTCTCTGCATTTGTTTATAACTGGAAACAAATTAAATAAAGACATTTTTTAAGCCAGGAGGTATATATGTATAGGAATACTATTTTGTGAGTTTAAGTTGTTATTTAAAATGCTTATTATAAATGATATCTCTTTTCTTGTTAACTTTTGTGCATTTTGGGGAAGAAAAACAGAACATTTAAATCTTTTTTTTTCCTATGTGGTACTACTAAACATCCTATAAGCTCCCTTGGAAGCTTTATGATCTTATCCTAGATGCTTTATCCTAGATTCACACAAGAGCTCTATGTTGAAAATCTCTTGGTGCTCATTTCTCCCTGTACAATCTTCTTGGAACTGAAGGAGCTGCCTTTTACTTTATGGAAAGAACACAGAAATGTTTGCTATTAACATAACCAAGAAAGAGCTTTGTTTGAATCAATGTTCCCCATTTACTCCCACAAATTATAATGACTTTTAAGTTTATGAGCTAGGCAGGAATGAAATCTTATGACAGTTGGTTAGCAGACTGGGTAAGGACAGTAAATAGGAGAGTAAAGATCCATGTTAGAGACACTGGGGATAAAACTATTCAAGTGCCAGCATGTAAAAGTTCTGACTACTTTTAAATGACCAGAAAAAGTCATACTGGTAGCAAAAAGAAAAAAAAAAGAAAAAAGAAAAAGAAAAAGAAAGGACATTTTCTGATATGCTTCTAACCTTGCTCAAGGCAGTTAACCTCTATGAGTGAGGGAAGCCTTCATGAAAGGAATTAGTTTAATTGCTTCATTAGATTATCTTCTTTAATCCTTATTAATGGTGTCATAAAGGAGGGAGGTTCCTACTTTTGTCTTATGGTATAAATGAAGATGCTAGATATAAGGTGAAAAACTTTCACAAGGGAACCCAATTCACTGTAGTGGGTTAGTGAGTTTCACTCCAGGACTAAGCATATTTCACATTCATTCTGCAGTAAGTAGAGCTCACAGGTATACTGCTACCATTTTTTCCACAGTGACACATCAGTGGCAGAAAGTTAGTTGTTGTCATTTGCATTAGAGATCAAAGGGAAATAGTCATTTCAGGCACCAAATTGGATCTATAATTAGATTTTTGTACTGTGACACATCACAATTAGAAGTCAAGATATATTGAACTTTGGGGTAGCTGAAAAGGACAGTAGCTGCTGAAATATACCTTTCCTACTATCATCTCCAAAATACAAACCAGATTTTTTAAAAAGCAAATAAGGTAGTTTACACAAAGAAGGAAGAAACTTCAAACCAGATATGACAAGGAAGGAAGGAAGGAATGAAGGAAAGAAGGAAGGGAAAGAAGGAAGGAAGGAAGCAACAACAGCATGCTGAATCCTATTATGTAATCTCTCCCACTCACACCTTGTCACGCCCCTTCCTTGGGACTGAGAACATGAAACATGGCAGAGTGACAGAAGGCTGCAAAAGGGACAGAGCTTAGGTACTACAGAACCAAAAGGTCATGCTGCATTTCACATGTTATAGACAAAATGATAATCCTGATCAACAAATTAAAATCATGTTTTGATTTGACAGAATTTAACCAGTTACTCAAATTAGCAAAAAAACTTGATTGAAAATGAATGAGAAGCTGCTGTATCAGTTATTTTTCCCAGAGACATGATGTAGTGCCTGAGAAAAACTCCATAAGGAAGGCACAGTTGGTTAATAGTTCAGGTATAATTCAGCATGAGTTGAAAGGCATGGCAGCAAGAGCTTGAAGCACAGTCAGAAGGCAGAAGAAAATGGAAGCTGGCACTCGGGTTGTTTAGTTGTTCACATTCCCACAGAATGATGCTGCTCAACAGTTACGGGTCTCCCCAAGTACGTTATTGTAAGCTAGGTATTCTTTCACAGTTATGTCCAGAAATTAGTTAGCCTGGTCTAGATAATTCCTCACAAGTGTTGCTAGAGTCTTGTCTTCTATGTGACCCCAGTTTGAAAATCAGTATTAACCATCTCAAAAACAAACAAACAAACAAAAATCAAGAAATGTCAAAAAGAAAACATCAAAAAAAAAAGAGCTTTGACAAAGTGAATATACAACTTTGCAATGCATTGTAGAAATAAATTTGAATGACCTGTAAAGTAACACCACAATTTAGCATTACCACACTAATATTTATTCCAGGCCAGAACCATCAGAGATTCAGCTTTGTGGGTTAAATGTAAAGAAAACAGAATCTTATAAAGCCTCAGATACTTCCCAAGAACTGTACTGTAAGTGCAAAGGAAAACTAATGTCACACTAGAGAATCACACACCATAGACCTTTCCACATAAGATGGAAATTAACACCAAAAATGAAAGGCAATAAACGTCATCATTGATTTGATTTTCTGAGAAATGTGTTCTTGTCAAATGTATGTTTCTGTTTCTAGAAATTAATGGAATGGAAGAAAGAATTCAAGAGAGAAAATATGTGCATATGTATGGACAAATAAATTATTGTAACTCAACATTCAAGTTTGTTTGCTGAGCTAATAGTAAATTAAACCCACAGAGAAATTGATAAAGATATTTAATAAAAATAGATCCTTTTTCTGTTGAGGGGCATCTGGGTTCTTTCCAGCTTCTGGCTATTATAAATAAGGCTGCTATGAACATAGTGGAGCATGTGTCCTTCTTACTGATTGGAACATCTTATATTTACACAATGTAGTACTACTCAGCTATTAAAAAGAATGAATTTATAAAATTCCTAGGCAAATGGATGGACCTGGAGGCCGTCAATCCTGAGTGAGGTAACCCAATCACAAAAGAACTCACATGATATGTACTCACTGATAAGTGGATATTAGCCCAGAAACGTAGAATACCCAAAATATAAGATACAATTTGCAAAACACATGAAACTGAAGAAGAACGAAGACCAAAGTGTGGACACTTTGCCCCTTCTTAGAATTGGGAACAAAACACCTATGGAAGGAGTTACAGAGACAAAGTTTGGAGCTGAGATGAAAAGATGGACCATCTAGAGACTGCCATACCTGGGGATCTATCCCATAATCAGCCTCCAAGCCCTGACACCATTGCATACACTAGCAAGATTTTGCTGAAAGAACCCTGATATAGCTGTCTCTTGTGAAGCTATGCCAGGGCCTAGCAAACACAGAAGTGGATGCTCACAGTCAGCTATGGATGGATCACAGGGCCCCCAATGGAGGAGCTAGAGAAAGTAACCAAGGAACTAAAGGGATCTACAACCCTATAGGTGGAACAACAATATGAACTAACCAGTACCCCCTGGAGCTCGTGTCTTAGCTGCATATGTATCAGAAGATGGCCTAGTCAGCCATCATTGGAAATAGAGGCCCATTGGTCTTGCAAACTTTATATGCCTCAGTACTGGGGAACACCAGGGCCAATAAGTGGGAGTGAGTTGGTAGGGGAGTTGGGGGGGGAGGTATGGGGGACTTTTGGGATAGCATTGGAAATGTAAAAGAAGAAAATACTAATTAAAATAAAATTAAAAAATAGATCCTTTTTTAAAATCCCCTTTTATTACAAACACTTGTTTCTCACACAATCTATCTTGCTTACAGTTCCCCCCATTCTACTTCCTGCCCACCTTCTCTCCCATCCAGATCTACTACCTTTCTGTCTCTCATTTGAAAACAACAACTCTCTAAGAGATAACAACCATACATTACAAATAATTACATCAGAGTTGGGCCGGCAAACCAACAAAAGAAAGAGAGCCCAAGACACGAACTTGCTCACATGTTCAAGATGCCCTTAGTC
Source organism: Mus caroli (assembly GCF_978045245.1). Taxonomy (NCBI): domain Eukaryota; kingdom Metazoa; phylum Chordata; class Mammalia; order Rodentia; family Muridae; genus Mus; species Mus caroli. The sequence goes on along the minus strand of NW_028227258.1, from coordinate 81,739,745 downwards.
TAGTAAATGGAAAGCTACATTACGTATTTAGAGGACCTAGTACAGATGACCTGTGTTTCCTCTGTGCTTGCTGCTTCCTTCATCAGTCTCTGTGCGCTCATATGAACTTTGCTCAGTTGATTTAGAGACCTTCTTTTCCTGGTGTCTTCCATTCTCTCAGCTTTTTTCCCATACTTTCTGCCTCTACTGTGAGTTTCCTTGTGTTCTGAGGGAGAAATTTGATGGAGATATCTCATTTAGATCTGGGTGTTCCAATGGATTTTCTCAGTGAGTAATGTCTGGCACTGGGTCTTTGTATTTCTTTCCATTTGTTCCCATCTGCTATAGGAGGAAAATTGTCTGACGATGGCTGAATAAGGCACTGATCCATGAATGCAGTAGAATAGCATTAGAGGTCATTTTATTGTTACTTTTTTTAGACTAGTAGTATTTGGTTTAACCATGGCTTACCGGGCTATCTAGTCTCTGAGTCATAGTCACTCAAGCAATGTTGGGTATGGGTTGCATCTTATTAGAGCAGGCCTTACATTAAATAGGACATTCATTGGTTACTCACACAAGTTTTGTCATTCCAATATACTAGCATAGTTTTCAGGTAGGACAGACTGAAGACCAGAGATTTTTGTGGCTGAGTTGACATTTACCCAGCTTGCAGAGTGCCTTCCTGTACCAAAGACTCTAGAACATAGGACTGAAGGTTCAACCACTCAGTGTTCACTGCGATGTGTGTGTGTGTGTGTGTGTGTGTGTGTGTGTGTGTGTGTGTGTGTGTATCTTCTCTATCAGTAGAGCCTTACTGTCAATTTGTGGAGAACAACCCATTCTCTTGGCATCAGCTTGGATTGCTTAGGGATTTCTATGGGACTCCTTTGGCCAACTCTGGATGTAACTCAGTCCAAGTACTAGAAGCTTTATTTGGTGGTAAGAGATGGTCAGTTGGGACTCTGTCTTCCTCATTTTTTGGAGACTTCTTTATATATTTGGATGATTCTATTGCACTCATTTTTCTTACCACCTCTCAAAATGCCTCCCAAATTCCAGTTGTTTCTCCCCACATTTCCCCCTTCTACTCTATTTTGCTCTTTTCTTTCATACCTGATTTTCTCATTCCCATCCCTTGGTGCTCCTAGCCCACTCATTAAGACTGTTCTATTTTATCTCCTAGAGAGATCTACGTGTTCTCCCAGTCCCTTCTCCTATTCCTAACCCATCTGGGTTTTCAAATTTTGGCTTGTGTATTATTTATTTAATATCTAAATATCTACATTCAAGTGAATCCATTTCATATTTATTTTTCTGGGTCTGTGTTAACTTTCTCAGGATGATTTTTTTTTCTAATTTCATACATTTGCCTACAAATGGTGTCATATTTTAACAGCTGGAAAATATTTGATTGTGTAAATTTATCACATTTTCCTGATTCATCTATTGAGGGGTATCTAGGCTGTTTTTGGATATTATGAGTAGAGGACCAAAAATCATGGTTGTGTAACTGTCTTTGTGGTAAAATGAAGACCCCTTTGGGTATTTTCCCAAGAGGAGTATAGCTGGGTCTTGAGGCAGGTCAGTTCCCATTAGGGGCAGAATGTTTAGCTAGTGATTTGACTAATAAAAACTTATACAATACTTGTTATTGTATAAGTATTTTATGTTAATTTTACAAAATTTGTTTAAGATTTAAATATGTCAGTCTATAGTGGTTTTGCTATGAAGTTCAAAGTCTTTACTTTTTACTAAAATGTTACATTTTGGGGACGTGTTTTATTATTGTTGTTTTGCTAATTTGTTCATTTAATTTCTGAAGAAATAATGAGTGATTTGATAGTATAATAAAATGTTTTGATTACTTCCATATAATGGAAACAATATGAATATGAGAAAGGAGTTTTTCTTCGGGAACATTTGTGTTCATTGTATTCTTAATATGAGACACAGTTCCAAACACTACAGACAATTTGGGATACTAATGTATATAGTAAAAGCATATGACATTTGTCTTTTAATGTAATAGTAAAGAATTGTGACAAATTGTAGCATGCCAGGTTTAATGCCACAGTTAATTATGTCAGGAAACACCACCTCACTCCTTTGACTTACTGATAGCCTACCCCCAGGTAGCTACCTTCTTCTCCCACTATTTCCCTTAAGACTCAAAGGATTTTAAAACTGTAAAACTAATGTGTTATTAAAGTTAATGCAATTCAAGTCCACATAATTCAATACCATGCATGAAATTGACTTGGGATTTACAAAGAAATCATTTGATAAAATTGTGATTTTTTTAAAATAAAAATTCTCACTGACTTTTTAAGACCAAAGATCTTGCAGTAAAATCCAAGGAGCATGGGGGCAAACTGTGAGCATATAAATTTTTTGTCTGAGTAAAGATTCTAAAATTGACAGATTATAAATCAATATTTATTGTAGAATTGAAAGACAGCTTCCATTTTTACATTTTTAATCAGTAAAACACCATGCCAGTCCGTAATACATTAAACATCTTTGGAATGCTCAACGCATGAATTAAGCACCATCTGCTTGCATATTCACAAAGGCAGCAACTTATTACTATACTACTTAGGAATAACTGCTAACTCAATGGTTTTAGAGAACCTCTGACACCAGGTTATGCATGGCATGGTCCTAAGACTTGCATGGGAACTCTGAGAAAGACCATTCTGTGAAACTGATTAAAAAGGAAAACCTAACTTGCAATGGAGATTGAAGAATGATGGATATGCCCGAATTTTGTGAGGTCGGCTGAGGAAGACTATGTATAGAGTAGAGCTTGCCTAAGAAAATGACAGCAAAGATAGAGGAAGAAAGTGGCCCAAGCCCTTTGGAGCTCATGATTTCATGAATGCCCTAGAAGATGAACATGGAACTATAAGACTTTATTTTCCATAATGGGTTTTTTATATTGGTTTGATTCAGTCTTTCCTTGCTGTGTCTCCAATGGTTATCCCATGCCATTGTGTGCTGGAAGTATGAAACATGTTTTGTGGTTGTTTAGAGACTTACTGTTAAGAGATTATCTCAAAATAGACTCTAAAGTTAAACCATTGAATAATGTTGGATCATTTAAAGACCATAGCACCATTACAAATTTTAAACTTAGCCTCAATACATTCTATTGTATGAAATAACCCTGAGTCTATGGCTGCAAATAATAGAAATTAAGGCTTACACAGGATGACTAGATGCCTTGTTGACAAGAGTGGAACTCATTGGGATTAATATTGTCAACCTGACAGTATAGAATTACCTAGCAAACAAGTCTGTAGGCATTTCTGTGAGGAAGATTCTAGATGACATGAACTGAGGCAGGAAGACTCACTTTAATTGAAGATGGCACCATTCAGTGGGATAGGGTCCTGGAGTGGATAAAAAGGGATCAGTGAACTGAGCAACAACATTCCTCTTCTTTATTCCTGGCTACCAACACAATGTGAACACTTGCCCTCTGCTCTCTGCAGGATGTTCAAGTTAATGGAGACTACTTCTCTCCCCGCCTCCCCCCCCCCCCCCCATTTAAACTCTTCCTTCTTGAAATTGCTCTTTTAAAGATATTTTGTTGCGGCAGTGAGAAAAGTTACTATCTCAAACACTTAGGAATACCTCAGGACAGATGCTGAGCTCCACCTACCAAGGCATTGAGAAAACAGCCATATACTTCTTAATAAAAACAAAAGAATTTTATCCCTCAAACTTAATGGAAATTATCATTACAATCAAGTATCTTATTTTATTGAATTGGTATAATGTCATCCCCAGAACATCATCGAAGCTTTAGCTCTGTTAAATTGTAAATATGAATTTAAGGCATTTCTTTTAAATTGGTCTAAGGATAACTTTTGAATATGAAGAAAAATTGGCAATGTTTCAAAGCATCTAGTTATGATAAAGAAAATAGCAAAATGAATGTTTTGTTATTTATTTATATTTATAATTAATTTATTATATATTATTTACATTTATTATTATTTGTTTTATTACCAATTAGTGTGTGTGTTTTAGTGTTGCATTTAGGTGGACAAGTATGCCATGTCTTGTACGTGAGCTCAGAGGATAACTATGTGAGTTGGGTCTCTCTGTTTTTCCACTGCTACAAGATAAAATGGCTATGAGTTCTAATACATGATGTCCTGCAGCAGAGCAGATGGATTTCCAGGATTGCTGTCTGATGGTCTAATTATGGAGCACAAATTCCATTCTTACTTATGAGCATTGACTGCTCTTCCAGAGGTTCTGAGTTCGAATCCCAGCAACCACATGGTAGCTCACAGCCATCTATAATGGAATCTGATGCTCTATTCTTGTGTGTCTGAAGAAAGCTACAGTGTACTCACATATATAAAATAAATAAATATATCTTCAAAAAATGTTTCAGCTTAGACAACAAGTTAGTGAAATTTTATTGACACTGCATTTTACATAAGCATACAGCTATTCACAAGAGCCGATGAGCTGCCAACCGTTTAATAGGTAACGCACTACGGTTTCATTAGCTCACCATCATGTTTCAGATAAGCACCATAAATTTACCCTGTGCCATTTGATAAAGGAAGGACATTTACGTGAGAAATAAAGAGAAGGTAATATAACAAGTAACCTTGCCATGTGCACTGCGCTCTGCCAACCAACAACACCGGAAGCATTTGGGAAAAGTACATGAATCCTGCCTTGTAACAAGATTTGCTCTTGTGTAAGAAAATGTAAAGAGAGGTTTATTTGTGATGTGAGGAGTAAATGGGAACAGTGCACTAAAGGAGCAAAGTAGTAGACCAGATGCCATGATCACAGTACATCATATATATGCACATATATAGTTGTGAACACCATGGCAACGTTATAATGAAGTTTTCATTTTGTTGAATCCAGTGTAATAAAAATAAATAAATTATATATATATGATAGATTTCTTGTGTCCTCTTTGCCCAGTGCCATGTGAGAGGTCATGTTCCAAAAGCTGTCTAAACAGAACAAAGTCAGTCAAGCTCTCTTCCTCTCTTGGTGTATTAGGCTACAAATATCTACTGGCTGCTCTGCAAGAGAATTCTTGAACTGTTAGCATTCACAACCCAAAGATATAGAAGTTATTTCTTAATTTAGAACATATTAGTGTCTGTACTAGTCACAGTACTTTGCCCGGATTCTTTCTTCATCACCTGTGGTCATCATGCACAAAGTCTGTGAGCGACCAAGATGGAGATGGCCAGGACATCTCCTAGGATTGTTTCCTCAGAAGGCTGTCCTATGAGTAAGTCACTTCTAAAGTATGCTGAACCACAGGCTTTCTTATTTAGGGACATATGTCTTATGAACCCACTTATCTTTTGAGTGAGTAGGTTAAATACAAAACATGTTTCATCGTTGCTAGTGATATCTTTTGAGGCAGTCACAGTTTCAGTGCAATGGTAGAATCTAGTTCCATCTCCATACTCAAGGATAGGTCAGAGAAACAATTACTGAGATAAAATTCTCATAGACAGAGCAAACGATTACAAATATAAAGGGGGAATTTACACTGACAAGGTTTAAGGTTGGATTTGGGTATTTTCTCCCTAAATCTTCAAACAAACAAAGAAGTTTGAAGTATATGCTAATAACAGTAAAGTTGCCAACTACGATTGTTACACGCTGCCTTTCAGAGCCTTTCTTCTTTTTAACCTTTATACATGGAAAAATCTAGCAAATGCCTTAAGATGCCCCTTAGGCTTACCACATTATAAAACAGTATTCATAAAAGTAACAAGCCTAGTATAAATCAGTTTGTAGGCAGTGAAAATAAAACACTTGTACCTTAAAAATATCAGATAGTAGAAATTTAGATGTAGAATGTGTAGCAATGTTGAAGCACAACTTTTTTTTTTCATTTAAAGTCTCATCATAATACCTCAGGAAAAATTATATATACAGAGTTGTATAAACTCACAAGCCAGAGTTTTGACCTCATGCTTTCTGTAGACCTTGTTGCACATGCTTGTTCTTAAATTCATCCTGATTTTCTCTTGAAGATTTCTGTTATATGTAAGAGACATCATGCTTCTCTGCACTAAAGCAGCGACCTAAGTTCTGATTTGTATAAATTTGTACTTAAGAGGTATTTTCTAATCTAATCATGATGGTTATCAAATTCTTAATGAGAAATGCTTGTACCTGTGTCGAACAGTCTTGTCTGTCTGATTTCCATCACATTTTCTATATCCAGAAGAAGGAGGGGGAAGAAGAGGAAGAGATAGAGATAGAGGGGGTAGAGAAGAAAAGAAGAGAAGAAGAAAAGAAGTAGAAGAGGAGAAGAAGGAGGAGGAGAAGGAGAAGAGGAGGAGAAAGAGGAGGAGGAGGAGAAGGAGGAGGAGGAAGAGAGGGAGGAGGAGGAGAAAATATTCGCATTTTGACTTCACAGATTCCTAGAAGAATAAAACTTACTCCCACTTGATAATCATATTTGCCTTAAATGGCTGAACTATTTTTATTCTAAAAGTTATGCATCTAACCCAATTTCTAATTAAAATAGTAATTCAAATGCCCCTCTTTTGTCTAGTTCTTATAAGAATTCGACAAGGAAAAAAATCCAAAGATAAAAACAGGGAGAAGGCTTTAAAGACAAGGATTCTGAGAAGAAGAGCAGGTCAATTTGCTTAAATAGAAAAAGTAACAAGTATATACACAGGAAAAGGTCTATATTATGAGCTAGGGGACTAATTTATTTTTTTAAACTATTAACATCATCCTAAAATGTAGACAGTAATAGATTACTCACACTATCTCTTTTGATTCTAATGAAACAGATCTAATGATTTCTATGGCAAATTTCTGTAACGTGAACCAGCAATGAACTAGAGCAGCATAGGATCCCTCTGGGGAGAACAGGAATTCTAGGCCAACTTAGACTGTAATGTAGGTCACTAGAAGTTCTTGTACCAGAACAAGCTATAAATAAAACACTGGAGTAAGAGCTAGGGCCTCAGAATTCAAAGTAATTTCTCTTTCTTTGTTGTGATTCCTTCCCCGTCTATTTTCCCTTTGAGGTATTAGGTACCCAGGCCATCTGTCTATGTCTGTCTGTATCCCTCCTATGTGCAATTCACATTCTTCTACACACCCCTCACTTTTCCTGCTTCTCCTCACTCACTGACCTCCCATCTCTTTTCATCTAACTCACCATGTGTGCCAGCCCCATGCTGGTCTTTGTCCTTTCTTTTCTTCCCATATAGTAAGAAATATACAACAGCAGTATGGATATGACAGCACACACAGAGAGGGGGAGAGAGAGAGAGAGAGAGAGAGAGAGAGAGAGAGAGAGAGAGAGAGAGAGAGAGAGAGAGAGAGAGAGAGAGAATAAGGCAGTATTGCTTGCTGTGGAAGGCCACAAAATATGGGTAATAAGAAAAGAACACAGCCAATAAAAAAAATCTCAATATCAATTGATGAACATGAGTTAAACTTATGTTCCAAAGTAACATAATGAAACCCTGAAGGCATTAGATAACATTAAATAAGTCAGCTTATTCTGGACATTCTCATATCTTCACATAAAGTATGATTTAATTAAACACTATTTTGACCTCTTCTCCAGAAAGTACTTGAAATAGCAACTAAGCTTAAGTCTCATTATTGAGCTTTCTTGGAACTCACTATGAAAATCAGGGTAAGCTGCCACTCACAGAGATCTGCCTGCCTCTGCTTTCTAATTGCTAGGATTAAAGGCATGCACCATCATGTTTATAATAAAATAGTATTCTAAAATTATTTTATTTTGTGTGTGTGTGTGTGTGTAGGGGGAGTATATATGTACAAATGACTGTAGAAGGCAGAAAAGGAAATCAAATTTGTGAAGCTGGAGTGATAGTTGTAGGATACCTGATATGAGTGCTCACAACCACACTGAATGTTCCAGAAGAACAGTATATGCTCTTAACTGGTGAGCCATTTCTCTAGACCCTACAGTAGATTTTGAGACCCGATGATTTTTATGTATTCTATTGTACATTTTAGTCTGTTTTTATTTGATGATTCAAAGGATCATCTAATTTTTAGTCATTCATTCTAAAAGTATCATCAAACATATCAAAATAATAGTGAGTTCCTTCAAAATGATAACACTTTGGAAATTTAGTGTAAATTTAGGGTTTCTTTGTTATTTTCTAAATAATTGAATATATCTCTTTTTTAATTTCGGTTCTTAATTTTTCATTTAAGAGTTCGCGGAATATGCTATAGATTATAAATTTTGAAATATAATATTTGCTCCCGCTCTCATTTTTCTTTTCAAATATATTCTTATTTACAAACATAATATGACTTTCATTTTTGGTTAAAATAAAACTTTAATACTTAATTTCTTATTCTTGAGAAGCTGTGCAGTAGAAAATAACATAAAATGCAATCTCTCATTAGTTATATACACAAAGGAACTGTGGAATGAGGTGTGAAAATAATGACACAAAACTTTTCATAGGAGGTGGCATTCCCCTAGTCTTCCCAGATGGGTGGAGATTTAAGGATCTAAGGATTTCAGAATGTTTTGTTAATCCCACTGGGAGAGAATAAGGCCACTGCACAATCCTCGAGCCAACTTTGAAGCTTTATTAAATACTTGTCACGATGATAGACTCTGGCCAGATTCATACCCAGAATTACCAGCAAATAACTGCAAATTAAATAAGTTAGGTACTTATAAAGTCAAACCCACAAGGCTGCATTCTTTCCTCCTTTGTCTAATCAGGCCCAAGCATACCACCTTGATGTACTTCCTGTCTGTGCACCTCCTTCCTACATGTGATCAAACACATGCTGTATATTTCAGGCAACTAATCTTGTTTACAAAAGTGAAAATGGATGGCTTGTTATCTTACATGAATAACAGCCCGCAGCATTCCAGGAAGTTATCTGTGCTTGGGCAAGTGGGGCTTACTTACAGTTCAGAGGCATTTTTGTTTTATAGATTTCCTAAGCACAGTAATTAAAATTTAAAACATAGCTTTAGGCCTCACAGTTTCAGCAAGACATAATGTACTACCAAAGTTGAAAATGATACTATTTTTTTTAAAAAGGATATTTTGTAGTAATGTTTTGTGCATATTCATAAAACATGTGTTTGGATTTTATTTGAGAATGTTACTAAAAATATAAGACTTAATGTCAATTAATAATGACTGTTTTACACAGAACATTAGAAGAAACTTCACAAGTAAATTATAATTTGCAATAAAGTCCTTACAGAAATTTATATTTATAGCCTTCCATTAAGTACCTACTGAATTTACAAAATAATACTCCAGGATAGATCATGTTATCTACAAATGAAATAAGGAGGACAAAAAGATGAAGGAAGGAAGGAAGGAAGGGAGGGAGGGAAGGAAGATATACTACAAATATTTCAAAGAACTATTTAAACCAAGTAGTAGCCCATGCAATTAGAAGATGGTTGCACACTCCTTTGAGAATGTGCTCTGGAAAGCCACCCTGGATGCATGCAGAATTGCTTTGTGCTTTGTGGACACAGTGCAAAGGCAAAAAGGATGTATCAGGTGAAAATTACTGAAGATAACAAGTAACCGCTGATAGATTAATTTATGTGAAAAGATAAATGAGATGAGGTTAAAGGCAAAGATCATAATTGTGCAAAAATTCAATAGAAAGAACAGGGGAGTAAAAGCTACCAAGGGCATAGACTGAACCAGCTCTTCCCTTGAGAATGATCAATAGAAAATTACAAGTCCTGGGTCTAAGATGAAATTCTCTCTACTCATTCATCTTTACCATCAGGGGGCTGGGCAGCATAGACCTCTCACCTACACAGATAAACACACAGACACACAGACACACACACACACACACACACACACACATAAGCTATGTCATTTGTGCCATCTGCCCAGGGTTCATAGGGCAAATTTTGCAATGACCTTAATGTTTCTTTTCACTCAAGACTCCAAATGAGCCCTTAGCACTCAAGTCCACCTCATTGTGATAAGTTCCTAAAGACCTTGGATGCCTCCTGTGTGATTCCTTGTCTCTCTTAGTCCTACTCTGAGAATCACTATGCTGTGGAGATGCCTTGTTTCTTCATGAGCAAAATTCTGGCTCTTCCAAAGTGTCCTGTGAGTATGATTCACTTCTACTAACTAACAGCTGTGCTGCTGTCCCCTGAAGATGTGGATGCCTTTGTCATCTTCTGAAGTGCTTACATGTAACTATCACTGGGCCATATTTTTTTTCTTGCAACATAAAGCACCTCTTCTAACTTCAAGTCTCATGGTACCCACTAGACATTGTCTTATTCTTGTAATTTGGTGATTTTTTTTTTTTTAGTTTCAGGCATACTGTCCTTCACTCCAACATTCTTTGAGATTTCATTGTCCACTAGGTGATTTTTAACAGCCAGATAAGTTCATTGGACTCCAATATTCCAAAGATCATGACACTTGTATGTCATCTACCTTGAATTTCCATACCATCATCACTTCCAATGTCTGCAATGCTTCAGGATTTAAGTTCATAAATACACTCCACATGGCTCCTTTTCTCTGGTGTTCCAACAGTCTTAATAACAACCCTTTATAGACAGCTAACCATCAATTCCCTTGTCTTTATCATTCACTTCCTTAGTATCTTCCTTCCTGTTTACTTAGCTTAAATCCATGACCAGTAATTATACTTTGCCATTCATCCTCAATAGTCTTGACCTTGTCGTTTTCCACTCACTCCTCCTCAGAACCGCAAGCCAAGGTCCATTTTACCACCTACTCTCTCCTGTACCCAGATTGATTGAAAGAAAGACAGAGGCATACTATCCTCTCTGTGACTTCACGATCACAACACACCAATGTTTTCTTTCCTTTCAAAAAACATAGTACATTTTTTATCGATTAAAAAAGAGATTAATCCATTGTTGTCACCAACTGTCCTCAAATCCTTCCTGTAGACTTCTTGATCTGGGATGATGCAGGACTAATTTTTGATAATGGACAGCCATGTTAGTGCATTTATTTAGTTTAAATGCTCACCCTGTCCCTTACACATTCAATTCCCAAGCCTTTGAAACTTGTCCCCATTCCCTTTCTTAACAAGGGAACTTGATCCATCTTCCGTGGAGAAAACCATAGGATCCGGAAGAGCACTCCAGCAAATGCCTAGCTTGCTGTGTCCCAGGGGTGCCTGTTCCCTGCAGTCAGTAATTCATCAGTTATCTCCTATTCCAGTTAGGTCACCAGCTGTTCTCACTGCCCTGAATCACAGTTACAAATGTAATTTTTCTTTTCTTACCTTTTCTTCCTTCAATTTAACTAACCACCACAACAACATCAAACTCAATTTCCTTGCAGATAGACAGACCTCTACTCTTCCCTATTACAAGTTCAAGCCTCAAGTTCACTCAGACCCATCTTTAGCATCTTATTTTGAATTCCTTAGCCTAACCTAGGAAGCCAGATTTCTTTTGTTCAGGTTGCTGCCTTATTTTGAAAATGCACCCTTACTCTTGCACCTTATTTTAAATATTAATGTTAGCATTTTCTGTTCTTTCATTTGCAGAATGTAAGCTGGTAAGGCAGAGTTTGGGGCTGTTTCAGGTATTTGTAAACAAATACCTGCAGTACTTGGCAATTGTTCGTAAGACATGAGTTGGATGAATAAAAAAACGTCTGATTTTCTTTCATAAACACTTATATTTTTTATGCAAAACAATATGACACCTTCTTTTCTTAGAAACCGGACTAGTCTTTTCTGTTCAAATACAAATCCTAAAACATTTCCACACATTTTAGGATGATTTATATGAACAATTACACCAAATCATAATCATTTTCTACTGTCTTGTAGTTTAGGGATTATAAGAAAAACACATTTGGCTGTGGTATTTAGGTTTGAATAAATGGAATCATGCCAAAGACAGCTCTCTTTTGTACATCCTTGAGTTGTCATGGTATAATGCATGCTATTCAGGAATGTGACCACAGAGAGGTAAGCAGCCATAATCAACTTCCTCAAAATTGCTTTACAAACAGGGATAATCAGTTCTTGATTTAGCTAAGGACATTCCAAATATATATATATATCATTATTGACCCTCATACCCAAAACCACAAACACCACATGTTCTTTCTCATCTGTGGTCCCTTGCTTCAAATCTTTAAATGTCAATAGATAATCTGAACTAAATTCAGAGAAGAAAATAAACAGGAAAGTACAAAAAGACTAGGGTTGGGAGCTAGAGGGGGAAATAGCAGGATTCAAATAATATTCAGGGAAGAATAATCAAAAAAGGGACAGAAGCGTTAATTGCGGGAAGAGGAGGGAGGTCAATACAGAAGGAAGGGGAGTGAGGAGGGATAAATAACATTAAAGTTGTTCGGAAATCAAAAGGAATCACATTATTTTATATTTACCTAGAATTATAGATAAACCATGTTTAAAGCGTACTTCTATATATGATTTATAGTAATTAAATTATAAAACATTTCCAAGGTGTGTGTGTATGTGTGTGTGTAAAAATAATGAAGGAAAAGGGAGTCCACTTGAGATGGAGCAAGGGAATGTGTGGGAACGCTTAGAGGGAAGGAAGGGAAATCACACAATTATATTTTAATTAAAAGAATAAATTAGAAGCCTTCAAAATAGATCTGAAATTTTTCTTTTAAAAATCAACCTCTTTTTAAATAAACAAGTTAAACAAGTTTCTATATTGTCATTTTCAGAGACAATGTTTCTTGCTTCTGCCCCAAGCCCCCAGCTCTCTGCCCTGTCTTTCCTGATCTCTGTAGAGATGTAGAGTGATTTGGACACAACCTGGTTATTTCAAAGGCTACCAAAGAGTTTGCCCAGCAGAAATACTGCAAGTTCTGTGGAGCCCCACTTTTCTGTTAGTTATTTTTCTATCCAAGTCCATAATTTGAAAGAAGACAGGGGTGTGGCCAATTCCAAAAGCCAATCAGAGACGAGAATGGGAAGAGTAAGTTGAAAAGCAACAGTACAAGACCTAGACAAGTCGTCAGTCATGTCCTCTCCGGTCCACCCAGGTCTGCCTCACATATATTTCAGCACACAGCTTTGACCTTTCCTTGTCAGTAAATCTGTGTTGTTATTGCTCTTATATTACTGTGCATGCCTATTCTTCTTAAAGGTTTAGATGGCCTTTATAAGACAATAATGTGTTCTTCCTGACACATTCCTAACTAATTTTATTTAAATCATTTTCAAACATACAGGGCTGTCATGACTGCTTCTTGGAATGGCTAGTATTTATGCTGTCATTATTCTGACCAGTATAAATTTCATCCTAAAATCTGCTAGTAAAATATTATTTTTATACCTTGCATTAATTTGAATTCAAACATAGTTAAGTAAACAAGAACCAATGAAGTATATCATACATATACAGAGCAACAGGATTTTGTGCAACCATGATAAAACAGAAAGACTAGCTTAGGAAACTAGTGAGAAGGAAAACAAGAGAACAAAATTAAAAATATTAAATCCTAACACTCTTCCAAACTGTGTGTGTGTTTACAAAGTTATGAGAGTTTCACACAAACTTTCTACCACCAGCCCAGCAAACATCTGAAGGCACATATATATATCAGATTTCTATGATATTCCAAATATGTACTGAGTATATATTTGTTTTTTAACTTAAAAACTCTTTATATAAATGCTATGTATTAAAACAGTGAAAATGACTCAATTGGTACATACCATCCATGCGAGCATGATGACCTAATTTTGAGTGCTCACATAAAACAAAGCAAAACAACCCCCCACCCTAAATAAAACAGGCATTGTGTCAAATGCCTCTAATTAGCAGATCTGGGGAGGTAGAGGCAGGAGAATTCCTGGAACTTCAGAGGCTATTCAATCTAGTCAAGTCACGGAACTCAGGCTTAGTGGAGATTCTGTCTCAAAAAAGGTTCAGAATGATTGACTAAGTCCCCCAATAAAAACCTCTGGCCTGTGCACACTAGCACACTTGCACGGATGTTGCATATAACACTGCATGTATGGAACATTGCACGTAACACTGTGTGTATGCACACATGTGCACATCCACACACACTCACACACACACACAATAACAGCCCCAATTTATTGAAGTGTTATAACTACCTAACTGCAAAGGTATTCTATACTACTTCACAGCTCATGTTCTTTCAGCTGTTGCAAATTAGGAAAAAGCTATTACTTAAATTTGTTTTGCAAGAGGTGCAAATTGAGCGGGAAGAAAAGAAATGAGAGCTGCTGGTGAGTTCAGGAAGGGTGTAGACAAACCTTCGGTCTGGAAGATTTAAGGATGGCATGCACAGGGTTTGGTGCTTTCCTCCACATAGTTATAAAACATTTGGAGAGACATAGAGTGATATATTTTGAGAAAGTATTTTGTGCCCACATCATAAATATACAAAGATAAAATCTGTACTTTACTCCACAGGTAACTGGAAGTGCTTTTAAGAGTTTGATTTCATAAAAAGAAGGATGTGGAAATGGACTTAGGAGAGGAGGGAAGGGAGGCCTTTGGACTGTAAAGACTTGGGATGAATATGTGACACTGGAGCACATGCAATGTGGTGATGATGGTAAACAAGGACACAACTTCAAAGCAAGGGCATTCATGAACAGAGAAAAGGCAAAACGGCACCCTAGGATACTTGGGTCAGATATCATAGAAAGTAAAAGTCAAAGGTCATAAAATTAACAAAATGTTTCATTCTAGATTGATACAAATAATGAAGGGAAATTAAAATTCAAAAGCTTTAAGAAATAGAAACCCTGTCTCGAAAAACCAAAAAAAAAAAAAAAGAAATCTATGAGCAAAAAATCTTGGGAAACAGAGTGATTATAGTTAAGAATCAAAAGTTATAAAGTAGCATCCAAATAATGGTAATAGGACTTCTTACCCAAGACAAAAGTAAATAAACAAAAATGTATTTCCTTATGATTATATTATTGTATGAAATAACAGTTCATGCATAAAAATCTATAAATTGAAATATTCTAATAAATGGATGGCAAAAATAAAGTAAGCTCAAATATATTAAGACATAAAATATTTTCAAATAGACACACACATATATATATATACACAAATACATGCAAACACACACACACAAACACACACACACACAAATAAAAACCATACCAGAGAGGATGAACTTCTGGGAAAAAAAAGTAATTTCAGGTTGAATGTATCATGAATCATCCTAGATTTGTTTCCTTACTGTGCCATGTCTTCAGAATCAGGATTCTAACTTAAAATGCAGAGATGTAACCAAGGGCTACATCAATAATTTACATTGTTTTGGCAGTCATTGGGACTACCCTGTCCAGACATTCAAAGGGATATTTTTTATGCTTGGGCCTAAAAATTTTTGTTATCTAGGATTCTTGTAGGAAGCATTGTCATCTTGAGTGGCTTAACTCACATACACACAGAGATCTATATATACATATACATTTGTGTCTGTTATATATAAAATAAACATATGTTTAGCTAAATATAAACTTGTATGATTCCTTGAGGTTTATCCAACTTCCTTGTTGCTAAGAGGGAGGCAATTAAACAATCTGACTCAGATACAACACCCATGAACCACAACAATGACCAGCATACCCAGAAATACATAAAAGTACAATAAATGGCACCCATGTTGGTGAGCCAAGAGTTGTCTAAGTCAATTTAAGGGTAACTTAACAACAGGAAAATTATGTCTGCTACTGAAAACTTAGACATCTCCCTTGGACTAGTGATAGCATGGACATTTGGAAAGATTCTACTCACAGAGACTGTGGCAACCCACATGGGACCTGCACATGTTCAAGACAGACAAGGCTCCAGCACTGAGAGAAAGAAGTGGACGCAGAGTCCAACCACTAATCAGGAAGCTATTTGAAATTGATACCTGCTGATAAGGAGAATCAGTTTTTTTTCTGAAGATGTCTCACTGGCTGTATTGACCACACTCCTGAGCAGACTCCATACCCAGGACTGGTTTGGCCAACACAAAATGAACTCCGTGATTGTTTTTTCTATGTGTGAGCTTATTGTTCCACTTTATTTTTGTGATGCTTTGATATTTCTTATCTTGCTGGGTTTTTTATTTGTTTATTTTGATTTTTGTTTTATTTTAACATTTTTTGGATGGGAGAAGACCAGAGAGTTGTGTGAATACGGAGGTAGGGAGAACCTAGGGAGATTTGGGGAAGGGAAAACATGGTCGAACTGTATGAAAAAAAAATACACTTAAAGATAGGAAAGAATTTAGTAATGTCACTTTGCTTGAGCAAATTCCTTGAAACAATTCCTAACTATACTCTAAATTTTATCCTTAAACCTCAGAGAATTGTAGCTACCACCTATCACCAAAGAAGTCTCTGTTTCGCAGATCACCACGAAAACCCACAAGTGGAGACAATATAACTATAAACAAACTGTGAGGAGCCTAGCCTTAACTAATAAATGATATCACTCTTTCTGTAACCATGGGGCAGCGAATATTGAGGAAGATGACACAGAAAGACTGGAGTTTCAGAACACCATAAGAGACACAATGAGAGAGGAATGACTATATAAACAAGTCCATAGCAATGGCAATATAAATGGACATGTTCAAGGGTAAAGAGAAAAACTGTGGGATCCCATCCGTATGTGAACAACTACAGGCAAATAGTGACTAGTAGGTGATTAAATAGCACCTCCCAGGAAGGAGCTCTCTTCCTAGTTGTCCAAGATATGGAATCATATCTCAGAAGCAATGAAAACAGACAGAGAAGTCTGTGTTTATATATCTGTGCATATGTGCCCCTCCATATAGGCATGTAACAATAATAAAGGGAAAAAAGACTATCAATTTGAGTGTTGGGGGACTCAGGGAAGGAGATGGAAAGAGGTAATTGGGAGAGACTGGGGGGTGGTGGGAAATCGTGTAATTAATTCAATTAAAATGTGCAAAAATTGTGAGAATCCTTAATAAAAATTACCAGATATGCCAGGCATATCCCACCATTGAGGAGGCAAAAGCAGGTGGATCTCTCTGAGTTAAATACCAGCCTGGTCTACATAGCAGATTTCAGGACAGCCAGGGTTGGTTACACAAAGAGACTCTGTCTGGTAAAACAAAACAAGACAACAGAGGGAGAGAGAGAGAGAGAGAGGAGAGAGAGAGAGAGAGAGAGAGAGAGAGAGAGAGAGAGAGAGAGAGAGAGAGAGAGAGAGAGAGAGAGATCACCAAATACATTTTAACAGTCAAGTGTCTATTTGTTATATGTTTTTAATAACACATTATCAACACAATAGAACAAGAACAAGCATCTCCCCAACATGTATTTTTAATCATTACTGTTGATCACATAGGATACCAAGAATACATTGGATAATTAAAAAGCAGCCATAATTTAAATGAAATTGACACATTGAACAAAGTAATCTAAAGAGCTTTTAAAACAACATTACCTGTTTTTGTCCCTCCACTCTCCCCCAAATCAGGTTCATTTGTATGAACAGGAGGCTATGACTAAAGCACATACCCTGCTATGAGGATTCCTCAATTCAATCTTAGTCAGGACTTTAATTAGACACATATTATGAGCATTCCAGTTATTTGACAAATTTTTTTCCTAATTTGTAACATGTGACAGATATGGTATAAGATGGCTAAATACCTATGATCTCATTAGAAGACACGAGAATTTAATTTTTCCAACTAACTTTTAATGTAACAAGGATATTACATATGTGAAGTTAAAGTAAATAAAATCCAAACAAAATTTGTATCTAAGTTTGATCTTCAAGGGCATGTTCTTCACCTAAGGGGTAATTCATTTGTATTGACTTATGTAGCTCAATTTCACAGTGGTTATTTTAACTTAATTGTTCTGTTTCTGTGGGGTCACGTAGGGTCATGTAGGTTTGCCCATTATGACATTGGCATGCTTGGTAGAAACTCGAGCTGCTTCCAGTTTTTGATATTTTACACACCATGACATTTATCATGAAGGCTCTGTCTCCTGCACACTGACAAGTATCTCTCGCTGGGTTTATAGCCTACAACTGATTTATAAGATGTAAAACTCCTTCATCTTTACTAGGCAATATCAATAAATATTCTCTTATATTTCCATAAATCTACAAAGCTGCAAAGAAAGAGCAAGCCTTTTTAGAGCCACATCCTTCTCTCTGACAAACCTTGAAAACTGGGCAAAACACAATGACTAAATGGAAACTCAATGTCATTTTAATTTCCAATTCTCCAATGTATATTAAGTTTGAAAAACTCCTTTAGCAATGACTTGCTTGTACAATCCATTTTCCTATTCCCTTTTTGTATTTGTTCTTTGATGTATATAGCACACAAACTAACAAATATCTATATATTGCCCTTTCTCTTTTTTTTCAAAATTTTATTAGATATTTTCTTCATTTACATTTCAAATGCTATCCCGAAAATCCCCTATACCCTCCCCTCCCCCACCCACTCCCACTTATTGGCCCTGGCATTCCTCCCTGTACTGGGGCATATAAAGTTTGCAAGACCAAGGGCCTCTCTTCCCAATGATGGGGGACTAGGCCATCTTCTGCTACATATGCAGCTAGAGACATGAGCTCTGGGGGTGCTGGTTAGTTCATGTTGTTGTTCTATATTGCCTTTTCAAAGTTTGCCTGCAATTATTTTATCTATATGTATTTTATACATTTTTTAGATTTAATCATTAGTGCTAAAATAATTTGTGAATATAAATGTAGATTTTTAAAAAAAATAGTCTTGTTTTCTTTTTGGATGATAGATATGTAATGCTGAGTGTTTTGGTTCAAATTGTCACTAAGCAATTCAATTATTCATAATTAGTTCATTCAGATTTCTTAGTTTAAAATGTGAAAAAGATGGTTTTATTTATTTTCAATATTCTAATATTTAATAAGTATGTGCCTGTGTACTGTCCCAGCTGGTTCGAAGTCAAACATATCTCTGAGGGGCAAGTGAAGCTGATTATAGGAAAGATAGAAAAAGATTTAAGACACAGCTATGGGAGCGCTGCAGGTCTATTCCAGGCCAGCAGCAATGCCATTGCCATGGAAAGCAAAGCCACAAGATAACAGAAACAGTGTTGCTAAAATGTACACAAGACATTTGCTCCCATCACACAAACCTCTCTGCTCCTTCCACTGAGGTCAATAGAATCTTCAGTCCCTACCCTTGAGCATCAGGTGCACTTCTTCTTATCCTTCTTATGCTTATGTCTCAGCAGGCTGGGAAATCTGCCAACAGACCCTGACCTGCCTTGACTCTGCCTGGCAGGCAGACTTTCTCTCGCTCTCTCTCTTCCCCTCCCTCTCCCCCTATCCCTCTCTCTTCTTCAGAGAAGCAGCAAAATCGCACCAGTCATGCCTGCAATTAAATGTAACTTGCTTTTGATGCACTGAGTTTTAAAACTACCTCTTATTTTAAATCCTGCCTGAGGCTCTGGTTTTGTGTTTCTGACTGATTTTCACCTACAGCACTTTCATCTCTGCAATTCTGGCATATTTTTCACACCCAGGCAAGTCTCGGGGGCCCAGCTGTAGCTTGCTTACATTTTTCATTCTTATTCATAATATGTACTTTATCATTATTTACTCTCTAAGTTTTCTTGAGCCCAGTGGCAAAAGTGCTTTCCTTTGTGGGTGATTTTTAATCTGCTGATTCCAACTCAACCATGCTTTCCAACCAAGCAATGCTTTTCCTTATATTTCCATTCTTCTTATTTAGTTAGTGTTGATGATGGAATAGTGGTGGTGAGCACTTTGCAGCATCTCTTCACCATGTTTGACTGTGCACCTCTATAACATATTTTTTTTTTGCATTCCTCAGCAACTTTATTTTTACCTTCACTTATTTTTGTTGTGATGAACCCTGCCAGAGAAGAGTTCATTTCATTTTCAGTTATATTTAACTGTGCCTGATATATTCTTGATTGTTATATTTGTATAATTTAATTAGTTAATTACTATAGTTTTATATTTTAATTTTCCCCTTTACTTTTCTAGCACTTATTCATTGAATGTTCAGTGCCCCCTCCCATATGAAGTGTCCACATTACCTTTCTTTTCTTTATATTTCTTATTTCTTTTTCTTTTTTCGTTTATCCTTCTCTTATAAATTTTCCCAGTTCACCTCTGCCTATTCTTCCCAGTACCTCTCTCCCCCAGATCCATTTCCCTTTAGAAAAGACCAGACCTACCAGTGATATTAACCAAATGTGGCATAACAAGATACAGTGTTACAAGGCACAAACCCTAATATCAAGGCTAGTCAAGCAAACCAGTAGGAGAAAAATGGTCCCAAGAGCAGGCAAAGCATCAGAAACGCCCCCCCCCCCTTCCACTGTTTGGTGTCTCACAGAAATCACAACCTAACGTATATGCAGAGGAACCATGCAGGCTGCCTGATGGCCTCTTAGGTCTCTGTGAACCCCTATGAACCCTGCATAGTAGACTGCATGGGCTGTGTTCTTCTAGGTCCTTGACCCCAATGGCTCCTAAAGTCCTTTCTGCCACATCTTCCTGTAGGGTTCCATGAGCTCTGCCTAATATATGGCAGCAGGTCTCTGCAGCTCCTCATAACTGCTACCAAAGGACATCTCTCTGATATTGACTGGTCTAGGCATCAATCTACGAGTATAGCCGACTTATTTAATTGACATTTTTTTGTTGTTCGTTTGTTTGAATCTACCCTAGGTCTCTGGGCTATCTCACTTCTGGGCCCTGGCCATCCAGGCAGTGTTGAACATGACATGCCTCTTATGACATAGGTCTTAAGTTAGACCAATCATTGGTTGGTCACTCCTGCAAGTCTAGGCTACCCATTTCGGCAGGCCATCTGGCAAGCAAGAAAGATAGTAGGTAAAAGGTTTTGTGGCTACATTAGTGTCAGAGTCCCACCCCTGGACATTTTTCCTGGTTGCAAAGATGGCTAGTTCAGGCCCTGAGTCTTTCATTCCTACAAGTCCTTGTTAGGGTCACCATCGTAAGCTTCAGGATCACCATCATAAGCTTCAGGAAGTTTCCATTGCACTAGGTTTCCACATTTTTCAGCAAATGTCTCCAGTTCCAGTTCTCTCCCTCTCCCTCTCTCCCTCTCTCCCTCTCTCCCTCTCTCCCTCTCTCCCTCTCTCCCTCTCTCCCTCTCTCCCTCTCTCCCTCTCTCCCTCTCTCCCTCTCTCCCTCTCTCCCTCTCTCCCTCTCTCCCTCTCTCCCTCTCTCCCTCTCTCCCCTCTCCCTCTCTCCGTCTCCCCCTCCCTCCCCTCCCCTCCCTCCCTCCCTCTCTCTCTCTCTCTCTCTCTCTCTCTCTCTCTCTCTCTCTCTCTCTCTCTCTCTCTCTCTCTCTCTCTCCTCTCCCTTCTTGATTTCATTCTTCCTGCTCTTAGTCCACCCACAAAATCTACTCTATTTCTCCTTCTCAGAGAGATACATACCGCCCCTCCACACCCCCCACCCCCACCGCCAACCCCTGGTGGCCAAGAGCCTTCCATGTTACTTAGCCTTTCCGAGTCTGTGGATTTTAGAGATGATTATCCTTTGATTAGCAGCTAATATACAGTTATAAGTGAGCATATATTATAATTGTCTTTCAGGGTCTGGGTTACCTCACTTAGGATGATTTGTTTTTTCTAAAACCATTCATTTGCCTGCAAATTTAATGATGTCATTTTTTGTAACAGCTCAGTAATGCTTCATTATGTAAATGTACCACATTTTCTTTATCCATTATTCAGGTGAGGGACATTTAGGTTGCTTTCAGTTTCTGGTTATTATGAATAAAGCTGCTGATAAACATACTATAGCAAGTGTCCTTGTGGTAAGATGGAGCATCATTTGGGAATATGCCCAAGACCTTAGCCCTCTATTGGACATGGAGTTGATGAAAATCTTTTATCATTCTGTAGGCTGGCTTTCTGTCCTATTGACTATGTCCTTTGCCTTCCATAAGCTTTTCAGTTTCATGAGGTCCCATTTATTAATTGTCAATGTTAGCTCTGTGTAAGAAGTTGGCTCCTGTGTCAAATATGTGTAAGGCTATTCCATACTTTCTTTTCTATCAAGTTAAATGTATCTGATTTTATGTTGAGGTCTTTGATCCAGTTGGACTTGAGCTTTGTGCAGAGGGAAAGACCAATGTGCATTTTTCTACATACAAACATCCAGTTTGACAAGCACCAGTTGTTGAAAATGCTTTCTTCTTTTTCCATTGTGTCTTTCTCACTTTTTAATTAAAAATCATGTGTGCATAGGTGTGTGGACTTATGTCTGGCTTTTTAATTTGCTTCCATTGATCAATGTGTCTATTTTTTTTTTGCCAATACCATGCAGGCTTTCAAAAATATTTTCTTTTCTTTTACTTTTTTCATTTTCAATACATTCCCACCACAATTTTTCCTCCCGCCACTCCTTCCAGTACTCACCCTACCTGCCCTCTATACTGGGTCCACTCCTCCTCTGTGTCCCTTCAAAAAAGAGCTGGCCTCACAGCAATAACAACTGACCAAGGTATAAGAGTGTTTTTATTACTACTGCTCTGTAATACAAGGATGATGATATCTCGAGATGTTCCTTTGTTGTTCAAGGTTGTTTTAGGATCCTGGGTTTTATATTTTTCCATATTAAATTTAGTATTATCCTTTCAAGGTCTGCAAGAATTGTGTTATAATTTTGATGGGAATTGTAAATGAATCTGTTCATCGCTTTTGGTAAGACATTTTACTATGCTAATTCCCCCCTCCCTCCATGAACATGAAAGATCTTTGCATGTCCTGATATCTTTTTCAGTGTCTTTCTTCAAAGACTTGACATTTTAACCATGCAAGTCTTTCATATGCTTGGTTAGGGTTATCCCAAGATATTTTATATTATTTGAGGCTATTGTAAAAGGTGTTGTTTCCCACATTTCCTTATTTAAATTTTTATTTTAATTTTATTTATTTTACATCTCAACCTTAATTTCTCCTTCCCCTTCTCCTTCAGTCCACTGTCACTCCGTACCCCATCCACTCCTCCTTGATTTTTCTTCAGAAAATGTTGGGCCTTGATGGATATCAATCAGCCATAGCATATCAAATTGCAGTAAGACTAGGTACCTCCTCTATGACCAAGGCAAGAAAAGGCAATGCAGTAAGGGGAAATAGTTCCAAAGTCAGGCAACAGAGTCAGAGATATCTCCTTCTTCCATTGTCAGGAGTCCAACAAGAAGACCAAGCTACACTCCTGTGACATATGTGGAGTGTTTACATCAGCCCCACACATGCTCCCTACTTTGTGGTTCAGTCTCTGTGAGCCTCTATGGGCCCAGGTTAGCTGATTTGCTGGTTTTTTTTGTGGTGTCCTTAACACCTCTGACTCCTCCAATTCTTCCTTCCCCTTTTCTGTGGGATTGCTCAAGCTCCACATAATGTTTGTCTATAGGTGTCTGATTCTTTGTATCTGATTCCATAAATTGCTGGGTGAAGCCTCTCTGATGCCAATTGGACCAGATGCAAATCTATGAGTATAGTAGAGTATCATTAGTAATGATTTTATTGACTTTTTAAAAATTCGTGTTTGGCCAGACAGTGGTGGCACACGCCTTTAATCTCAGCACTTGGGAGGCAAAGGCCTGCAAATTTCAGAGTTTGAGGCCAGTCTGGTCTACAAAGTGAATTCCAGGACAGCCAGGGCTATACATAGAAACCTTGTCTCAAAAACAAAACAAACAAAAAATTCATGTTTGTTTCTATTATGGATCTCTGGGTTATTATGGGATCTCGAGCCTCCAGTTCCTGGCCCCTGGACAGCAATAGGGATGGGTTCCCTCTCATGGTATAGGTCTCACAATGGACCAGTCATTGGTTGGCCACTCCCACAATTTCTACCCTACCTTTACTTCAGCATCTCTTGTTGGTAGGACAGATTGTAGGTCAAAAGTTTTGTGACTGGGTAGGTATGCCAATCCCTCCACTGGAAGTTTTGCCCAGTTACAAGAGATGGTCTATTCAGACTCTATATCCCCCATTACTGGGAGTTTAGCTAGGATCACCCTCATCGATTGCTAGGAGTTTCTATTGGCCTACATTTACAGCTCATCAGAGATGCATCTCCATTCCAATTGCATTTCCCAGAACTTGCTCCCTCCATCTTCCCACATCTTCCTCCTCCTGTTTCCAGCCTTCCTCCATTCAGTTCCCTCTGCCCATCCACTTGTGATATCTATTTCACTTCCCCTTCTCCATCAGATTCATGGTCCTCACTCCTTGAGCCTTTCTTGATACTTAGCTTCTTTGTGTATGTGGGTTGTAGCCTTGTTAGTGTTACACAAAGGTATTTTATATTATTTGAGGCTATAATAAAAGATGTTGTTTCTCACATTTCCTTTTCATGATTCCTTGCACCATATCCCACGTGTGTGTTTAGGAACTGGCTGCTACAAGGAAGAAATAAGTTTCATTACAATTTTAAATTCAGTAAGAAATGTTCCCCTATTTCATTTTAGTTTTAAAAATATTTAGAGACATTTTGACTCATTGCTTAATCATCCTAATTTTAATTTTTCCATTACATATCATCTGAAAGAAATTAATCTTAAAATTGCGGGAGATGTAATTAATCTTGTCATATCATTATGTAGCTCAAAGTATTTTTAAAAAATGTCTTTTGATATTTGTATCAACCCAAAAGCTTATTGTCTAGTCTCTAAATATTTAAAGGTTTTAAAAATTATCTTTGTTAGCCATGTTTAACTTAATTTCAATCTTAAAAGAGCTTAGTCTCTAAATGTCTCAGATTCTTATGACTTGTTTTGTAAAAAAGGATATTTTCTGCCTCCTTGACGGTGTTGCTCAAGTATTGGATGCCATGTGATTTACTAAATACTTCTATCAGTTGCTGCTGTGAGAATCTTTAGTTCTCAGATTATAATTGTGCCTGCAACTATTCTTTGAATTTCATAAGTTTAGCTTCAGTTTTTTGAAGCCCATAAACTGCTTACATCATCATGATTATTGTTTCCTTAATAAATGGATCTTCTTCCATAGTCATCTATTGCTACATAACAAATTATTTTACAATTTAACAGTTTAAGAAAACAAAACTATATCATGTGTGAATGAATAAAAATACATGAGAATCATTTACTCTGATTTCTCTGACTCAAGATTCTTCATGATTTTTCATTAAAACCTTAACACACCAGCATCATGGTATCATTGGCAGACTTGACTGGGTATACATCTATGTTCATACTTACCCACATGATATCTCATATGATCTGGCCTCTCAACAATTCAGCCTGTCTACAACAATGACTCAGGAAAAAGCAAAGTCTCCCCTGAGTAATGAATAACTCAAGTCAAACAGAAACAGTTTTTCCAAAACTAATTACAAGACACTTGGTAAGTTTCATGGCTTAACTCATTGCATACTCAGCAGAAGTCATTACAAAAAGTGTGAAAACCAAGTGTTAAGAAGAAAGAAGTCACAGTAGGGGTTGCAGACTCAATTGATCTTTGATTTGAACCAAGCATTGATGTTGTCATTAGGGAAGAAAACAGCCAACAGACATCTGCTCATCATAGAATTCCCCTTTACTTATTTATTTTAACTCTAGATTTTATTTCCCTCCTGGTACATCCTCCAACTGTTCTACATCCCATACCTCCTCCCTGCCCCCCTGTTTCCAGGAGGATGTCCCCACCCCCTGTCCCCACCCTACCAGACCTCTAAACTCCCTGGGACCTCCAGTCTCTCGAGGGTTAGGTGCATCTTCTCTGAATGAACCATTACCAGGCAGTCCTTTGTTGTATGTGTTGGGGGCCTAATATACGCTTGTGTATGCTGTCTGGTTGGTGTTACAGAATGGAATGCTATTCAGCTATTATAAATGATGACATCCTGAGTTTTTCAGGCAAATGGATGGAACTAGAAAATATCATCCTGAGTGAGATAACTCAGACCCAAAAGGACATGCATGGTATGTACTCATTAATAAGTAGATATTAGCAAAAAAAGTGCTGAATACCCAAGATACAGCACACAGAACTCAAAAAGGTAAACAAGCTGAAGGGCCCAAGTGATGAGAATGCCTTAGTACCACTTGGGAGGGAGCAGAAAGCAACCACAAGGGGGAAGGGAGGGAAGGACCTGGTAGGGAAAAGAGATGAGGGGTGTTGTAGATAGGGGAACATGATTGGATATTGGTTAAGGGAAAAGGACTGAAATCCCCAAGGACCAGCAGTAATAATGGGAGCATGCAAACTCTGGAGGTAGGATGTTGGGGGGACCCTCCAGAATGTACCAGAGACCTGGGAGGTAAGAGACTCTCAGGACTTAAAGAGACCTTGGATGAATTTGTAGAGCCCACCTCCAGCAGGAAAACAGGACATCAATTGATGGATGGGGTTGCTATCCTAC
Source organism: Mus caroli (assembly GCF_978045245.1). Classification (NCBI taxonomy): domain Eukaryota; kingdom Metazoa; phylum Chordata; class Mammalia; order Rodentia; family Muridae; genus Mus; species Mus caroli. Next base: position 81,713,338 of record NW_028227258.1, on the reverse strand, counting down.
AGTCAAAACACTGACCCATAATTCTTCCTGTCTGAAAGAACTGCAGGGATGGAAATGGAGAGGAGCCTGAGAAAAAGAAGGTCCAGTAACAGGCCCAAAGTGCAAATCCAGCTCAAGGGAAGGTCCCCAGACCTGACACTATTACTGAGGCTATGGAGTAATCACAAAAAGGAACCTATTATGACTGCCCTCTGAAAGATCCTTATTAAAATTTAAATTCATATCGTCTTTCTGCTTTCTTTAGAGTTTTGATATGTATAAAATAGTTTGTAATGCATCTGTGTTTTCTAGTTTGAAGGAAAAATAGTAGTCTAACATAGCCTCTTCCTTGCTCATCCAGATGCATACATACATACATACATACACAATATATGTGTACACACACACACACACACACACACACACATATATATATATATATATATATATATATATATATATATAGTAGCTGGTATAAACTTTATATCTAGAAGTTCAGCCTTATACTTTTCAAAACGTCTGTACATGTTTATGACTCCTTTTATTCAATGATATTTTCAGTTCATCCTGTCTGTCTTATTTTAGGGGAAGGGGGTAGATTGTACTGTGTGGATTGAATGTAAATGAAAGAAGAAATGCATAAGTATATGTACATAAATATCAGTGCCTTTTTCCTAAAATGGTAGTCACAATGTATATTTTAATAAACTCCTCAATTCAATTCATTATAAGAAGAGTAGCATTAATAAAATATGTGAAATGTAGATTAAAACAGAGACCTTTTTTTACACAAACATAAGCACATGTACTCAGGAATATAAAATTCAGAGGAAGAAAAAATATGCTTATCTAAATTCTCATAATACATAGAAGTATTTCAATAAATTGATTTAATCATGCTGAAAACTCTATGCTGTAAGTTGTATTATTTCCATTTTACAGATGAAAAATGAGAATTGTAGAGAGTGTGCAGTTCAATAAGAATGCAGAAAGAGCTAAAACGATAATTTTAAAATAAGGCTAACTCAGATTTTCGGTATTATTAATTATTACAAAATATCTTGCATAGACAGATCTGTGGTTTCTAAGGCAGATTCACAAACATTGCCATTGAGGAAGAGAATCTTAAGTGTGGTTCCTTTTACTCTTTATCCATCCTTGGCTCAGTCAGACTTTTATATGCTTATTTAATAGGTCTTATTTAAGCACATTTAACATGTGTTTATTTAATAGTAGGATTCTCTAAAAATTCTGCTCAACTTTGCCTTGGCAATGGACTTGTTTACCTTTGTAAATACTTGAATTTAGGGAAATTGGGGTAAATCAGGCTAGTAAAAAATCTCCATGTTGATACATAATCCTCACCTGCCCCCATCCTTTCTATTTTATCATCTGGTTTGCTTTCAGCATATTCTTTCATTAATTTTCATGATAAAGAGAAACATGATATAATGATTACATAGAAGGTTGTAAAATAATTCATTATGATATCTAGCCTTAGCCTTATGCATACTAAGCATAGAAGCTATAGGCCTTGATAGAAAATATAAACGTCCATGATGAAATTTCTTTGTGAGGTGAAATAAATAAAAATTCCTATCAAATTATTATTGGAAGGAATCAATGAGTTGACAGGATTCACACAAATAAAGTACTCATATTTATACTGGTTAAAATCATGGTGCAAATAAGCAAGAATGTGATAGATTTAATTTGCCTAATAAATACCCACAGAGAATGCTGTTACCAACTAACCTGCCTCCCATCTTACTTATAACTATTTGTTCCATCATTCTTTGTTATGGCTTCTGTTGTTATTATAACACAGTATACATCAAAGAACACTACGTATTCCTGTATGACTACTTCCCACTGAAAAAAAGCAAAGCATGAAAAACTAGGAACAGATAAAAAGGAACAGCAAAAGAAAAGCCACAACTTTTCAAAGGACTAATGCTTTTCCTCATCACAGGAACAGGTCAGATATGAATGTGAATGCTACAACAGAACATATAGGTGATAAATACTGAGTCTTACAGCCTCTCTGGGAGGAACAATACAAAGCAAAAGCTATAGGTGCCTTGCAAAAAGGCAACATTACTTGTATCCTGTCTCCTTGCAAGTCTTTATGTTTAACAAGTCCAGAGGATTTAGTTTGATTGTGATAGTTATCTTGATAGGTCCTAATCCAAAACTAAATTTAAGGAACTGTATATGGTGACTGTATCCTGTCAAACATCTTCTCACAAACCAAATTCCTTCAAAAAAGGTGTTCACACAGTTTTTGGATGTATAAAAGACACGTAGGCTGAAGTTGGTACTGGTTGGAGTGAAGAGAACCTATCAGAAACCAGAGTGTATGTTATTTCTCTAATAATACATATATAATTGTCCATGATTTCAACTCGATAATTTAAAAAAACATCAGAACATAAGTAAAATCTAATATCCCATTATTGTCATGGCACAAGTAAGATTTGATAGAGATACATGAAAGATTAGCATAGGATACTTTTCTGGTAGTATAGCACTTATATGGGACCAAGCATATTAGTAAATGTTTATCAGAAGTACAAAATTAGCTCTTAAACTTATCTTATATGTTTAATTGCTACAAATTATTTTATGTATCTTAGATGCCTACTAAAACCCTGACTTCTCAGCAACAAATAATTTATAAATTCCTACAAAATACAATTACCCACTAGTAGTACTGGGAGAATGTGATCATGCATCTTAAAATCCATTCTAATCTGTAGAAGAGATTTCTAATTCTATTTTATAATTTTATAGTTGTCAGGAAGTAAATATTTCTCCTTATATAGCATACATCTTATTTTCTTATATAGTTAGAAGAACATAATAATTTCATTGATATACCATTTAGTTTATTGTATCAGATCTCTCTCTCTCTCTCTCTCTCTCTCTCTCTCTCTCTCTCTCTCTCTCTCTCTCTCTCTCTCTCACACACACACACACACACACACACACACACACATACATTTCTTTTTCCTTGTTGCTTTATGAACAGACAAGATTATTTTAGTGATATCCATCCTCCAAGATATCACAGACTGCTAAGGGAGATTCTGAACTACTAAAAGAACACTCAGCTTTAGTTCAGTCTTGCTGAGCAGTCAGTAAATTCAGAGAGGGCTATACTGTAGAGATCATTTTTAAAATTTAAATGCATGAATAAATGTGAGAGCTGCTAGTGAGATTACAGAATACCTCTTAGTCTTATACATATTCACCATATACATCTGCCCCTGTGGTCTGAAAAGGACTTGCAGTTTGTTCATGCATCAACATATGTAGCTAAGGTCATGCCACTTAGCTTCTAGGTAAATATTTTTCTTTGAATGTGAAGAGCTTTTATCTCCAAAGCCCAGGAACTCTGGATCCTTTCTTTGAGTCTAATGGATGCCTTGGCCCTACCAGTCTAGATTCATAGAGTGTTAGCTGCTGAAACATAGAGAAACCAAACATGTATAAAATGAAACAGGATCATGTAGATAACAAAAATTTAAATTATGGTATTAAATAAAACGGGAAATACTAAGTGAACAATTATTTTGATTCAAAAATTAGAGAAAAATCATTACAAAAGAATATAAAATAGTTTGTTGATGAACCAGTTATTTACTAACTGGTGGGAATTGCATCCTCCTAGGAAGAACAACAATATCAACTAACCAGACCCCTCAGAGCTCCTAAGGACTAAACTACCAACCAAAAATCATACATGGGCCAGTCCATAGCTCTGCTACATATGTAGCAGAGAACTGCCTTGTCTGCTCTCAGTGGGTAGAGGGGCACTTGTTCCTGTGGAGGCTTGATGCTCTAGAGAAGAGGGATTCTAGAGGGATGGGGTGGGAGTGGGTGGATGGGTGGGTGGAGGAGCACCCTCTTAGAGGCAAAGGGGAAGGGGTTAGGGTCTGGGATTTTTGGAGTGGAGACTTGGAAGGAGAGAAAAAAAAGAAAAAAGTAGAAGAGCAAGGTTATTGCTGGAACTCACAGTAGTTTTGATTTGAAGAAGACACAGATATTTTAAGTATGTCTCTTGAATTTTCTACCAACAATTATGGGCAGAAGTAATAGAGATTACTGATAGTACACTGTGTGGTCTAAATACTGTTTATAAAGTAAGAATTCAAGTCAAAAGCATATATTCTAAAGAGAAAGAAATGCCTGACTCCAGATTTTGGGAAAAAATATATAGCCTTGAAATGATGTCCCTTAAAAAAGTTAAACCAGCTCTCTGAAACTAGTGTGTATATTTCAAATAAGAACACACAGCTTCCTGAAGACCCCCTAGGAGCTGGAGGGACTTACTAATTTAAAAGTGATACAATTGGGTGTTAGAGGTAAGTGTCAATAATCACAGCTATTCTGGAGCTGAGAAGGGAGAATCAGTCAAGCAACATACCTAAACTCCCTCAAAACAAAGCAAAACATAAATATACTTGTGGATGTTGTTTTTGGGGCAGTGAAAACAAGCTGCATGTTGCTGTAATGGTGGATGTGTGTCATCTTATTATACATTTATTCAATCCCAGAAGACAGACTCTCGAGCAAGCTGTGAGCTTTGGGCAGCGATGATGAGATTACTGGAGGTGACAAATACAGCCCTCAGAGGTGGTGACTGATAACAGGAGAAACGTCACGTGTAATTAGGGCTAAAGCATGTAGTGCATATACTTACCTTCTCACTTTTTCCGGGAAGCTGAAATACATAGAAAGAAATAGTCCTTAAAGTTGTAATAACTGAAATAGAAAGAACTGTATCTATTAATGGTATACTATGTTATGTCTCCTGTATACATCATATAATATTTGAATGGGTTAAACATAATTAACTGTATAAATGTTTAGCATTTGCTAATAGTGAAAATATTCAGAGCTTTTTTTTTTTATAAACATTTACTATTTACTGTTGTGGTTAATTCACTTTAATGAACTAAGCTAATGGCATAAGAGGATTTCTGGCATTAGATTTTAACTAATCTTTCTATCCTGAATATATTTTATATTTACTGAATGATATGAAATATTCTAAATAATAAGTACAATGGGTTAAATAAGAATGGAGGTTTTGAATTTTTTATAAGGTATTTTCCTCATTTACATTTCCAATGCTATCCCAAAAGTCCCCCATCCCCTCCCCCCCACTCCCCTACACACCCACTTCCACTTCTTGGCCCTGGCTTTCCCCTGTACTGAGGTACATAAACTTTGCAAGACCAATGGGCCTCTCTTTCCAATGATGGCCGACTAGGCCATCTTCTGATACATATGCAGCTAGAGTCAAGAGCTCCAGGGTACTGGTTAGTTCATAATGTTGTTCCACCTATAGGGTTGCAGACCCCTTTAGTTCCTTGGTTACTTTCTCTAGCTCCTCCATTGGGAGCCCTGTGATACATCCAATAGCTGACTGTGAGCATCCACTCCTGTGTTTGCTAGGCCCCAGCATAGTCTCACAAGAGACAGCTATATCAGGGTCCTTTCAGCAAAATCTTGCTAGTGTATGCAATGGTGTCAGCAGCGTTTGGAGGCTGATTATGGGATGGATCCCAGGATATTACAGTCTCTAGATGGTCCACCCTTTTGTCTCAGCTACAAACTTTGTCTCTGTAACTCCTCCCATGGGTGTTTTCTTCCCAATTCTAAGAAGGGGCAAAGTGTCCACACTTTGCTCTTTGTTCTTCTTGAGTTTCATGTGTTTTTCAAATTGTATATCTTGGGTATTCTAAATTTCTGGGCTAATATCCACTTATCAGTGAGTAAATATCATGTGAAATATTTTGTGATTGGGTTACCTTACTCAGGATGATGCCCTCCAGGTCCATCCATTTGCCTAGGAATTTCATAAATTCATTGTTTTTAATAGCTGAGTACTACTCCATTGTGTAAATGTACCATAATTTCTGTATCCATTCCTCTGTTGAGGGACATCTGGGTTCTTTCCAGCTTCTGGCTATTATAAATAGGGCTGCTATGAACATAGTGGAGCATGTGTCCTTATTACCAGTTGGAACATCTTCTAGATATAGGCCCAGGAGAGGTATTGCGGGATCCTCCGGTAGTACTATGTCCAATTTTCTGAGGAGCCGCCAGACTGATTTCCAGAGTGGTTGTAAAAGTTTGCAATCCCACCAAAAATGGAGGAGTGTTCCTCTTTCTTCACATCCTCTCCAGCCTCTGCTGTCACCTGAATTTTTGATCTTAGCCATTCTGACTAGTGTGAGAAGGAATCTCAGGGTTGTTTTGATTTGCATTTTCCTGATGATTAAGGATGCTGGACATTTTTTTCAGGTGCTTCTCAGCCATTTGGTATTCCTCAGGTGAGAATTCTTTGTGTAGCTCTGAGCCCCATTTTTAATGGGGTTATTTGATTTTCTGGAGTCCGACTTCTTGAGTAATTTATATATATTGGATATTAGTCCCCTATCTGATTTAGGATAGGTAAAGTCCTTTCCCAATCTCTTTATATATATATATATATAAAATACCCTCCCCCCCCCCCCGCACTTCCCTACCCACCCATTCCCATTTTTTTGGCCCTGGCGTTCCCCTGTATTGGGGCATATAAAGTTTGCATGTCCTATGGGCCTCTCTTTCCAGTGATGGCCGACTAGGCCATCTTCTGCTACATATGCAGCTAGAGACACGAGCTCCGGGGGGTACTAGTTAGTTCATATTGTTGTTCCACCTATAGGGTTGCAGAACCCTTTAGTTCCTTGGATACTTTCTCTAGCTCTTTCTTTGGGGGCCCTGTGATCCATCCAATAGCTGACTGTGAGCATCCACTTATGTGTTTGCTAGGCCCTGATGTAATCTCACAAGAGACAGCTATATCAGGGTCCTTGCAGCAAATGCTTGCTAGTGTATGCAATGCTGTCATTGTTTGGAGGCTAATTATGGGAGGATCCCTGGATATGGTAGTCTCTAGGTGGTCCATCCTTTTCTCTCAGATCCATACTTTGTCTCTGTAATCCTTCCATGGGTGATTGTTTCCAATTCTAAGAAGGGGCAAAGTGTCCACACTTTGGTCTTTGTTCTTCTTTCGTTTCATGTGTTTTGCAAATTGTATCTTATATCTTGGGTATCCTAAGTTTCTGGGCTAATATCCACTTATCAGTGAGTATATATCATTTGAGTTCTTTTGTGATTGTGTTGCCTCCCTCAGGATGATGCCCTCCAGGTCCAACCATTTGCCTACGAATTTCATAAATTCAATTTTTTAATAGCTGAGTAGTACTCCATTGTGCAAATGTACCACATTTTTTGTATCCATTCCTCTGTTGAGGGGCATCTGGGTTCTTTCCAGCTTCTGGTTATTATAAATAAGGCTGCTAGGAACATAGTGGAGCATGAGTCCTTCTTACCAGTTGGGACGTCTTCTGGATATATGCCCAGGAGAGGTATTGCGGGATCCTCTGATAGTACATGTCCAATTTTCTGTGGAACCACCAGACTGATTTCCAGAGTGGTTGTACAAGCTTGCAATCCCACCTACAATGGAGGAGTGTTCCTTTTTCTCCACATCCTTGCCAGCATCTGCTGTCACCTAAATTTTTGATCGTAGCCATTCTGACTGGTGTGAGATGGAATCTCAGGGTTGTTTTGATTTGCATTTCTCTGATGATTAGGGATGTTGAACATTTTTTCAGGTGCTTCTCAGCCATTCGGTATTCCTCAGGTGAGAATTCTTTGTTTAGCTCTGAGCCCCATTTTTTAATGGGGTTATTTGATTTTCTGGAGTCCACCTGCTTGAGTTCTTTATATATATTTGATATTAGTCCCCTATCTTATTTAAGATAGGTAAAGATCCTTTCCCAATCTGTTGGTAGCCTTTTTGTCTTATTGACAGTGTCTTTTGCCTTGCAGACACTTTGTAGTTTCATGAGGTCCCATTTGTCAATCCTCTATCTTACAGCACAAGCCATTGCTGTTCTATTCAGGAATTTTTCTCCTATGCCCATAACTTCGAGGCTTTTCCCCACTTTCTCCTCTATAAGTTTCAGTGTCTCTGGTTTTATGTGAAGTTCCTTGATCCACTTAGATTTAACCTTAGTCCAAGGAGATAGGAATGGATCAATTCGCATTCTTCTACATGATAACAACCAGTTGTGCCAGCACCATTTGTTGAAAATGCTGTCTTTCTTCCACTGGATGGATTTAGCTCCCTTGTCGAAGATCAAGTGACCATAGGTGTTTGGGTTCATTTCTGGGTCTTCAATTCTATTCCATTGGTCTACTTGTCTGTCACTATACCAGTACCATGCAGTTTTTTATCACAATTGCTCTGTAGTAAAGCTTTAGGACAGGCATGGTGATTCCACCCGAGGTACTTTTATCCTTGAGAAGAGTTTTTGCTATCCTAGGTTTTTTGTTATTCCAGTTGAATTTGGAGATTGCTCTTTCTAATTCGTTGAAGAATTGATTTGGAATTTTGATGGGGATTGCATTGAATCTGTAGATTGCTTTTGGCAAGATAGCCATTTTTACAATGTTGATCCTGCCAATCCATGAGCATGGGAGATCTTTCCATCTTCTGAGATCTTCTTTAATTTCTTCCTTCAGAGACTTGAAGTTTTTAACATACAGATCTTTTACTTCCTTAGAGTCATGCCAAGATATTTTATATTATTTGTGACTATTGAGAAGGATGTTGTTTCCCTAATCTCTTTCTCAGCCTTTTTATTCTTTGTGTAGAGAAAGGCCATTGACTTGTTTTAGTTAATTTTATATCCAGCTACTTCACGGAAGCTGTTTATCAGGTTTAGTTCTCTGGTGGAATTTTAGGGGAGATTTTGAATTTTAATAAAGCATTAATTTATAGATGATATGATTATCATGCAGTAATAGCCTAGTGAAAGAGACAACGAGAGATTAAATGTTCTCTGATACACCAATGGCTTGTGTTGCAGGTTCAAGAATTGACAAATGGGACCTTATAAAATGCAAAGCTTCTGTAAGGCAAAGGACACTGTCAATAAGACAAAAAGGCCGCCAACAGATTCGGAAAAGATCCTCACCAATCCTACATACAATAGAGGGATAATATACAATATATACAAAGAACACAAGAAGTTAGACTCCAGAGAAACAAATAACCCTATTAAAAATTGGGTACAGAGCTAAACAAAGAATTCTCATCTGAGGAATACCCAGTGGCTGAAAAGCACCTAAAAAAATTGTTCAACATTCTTTATCATCAGGGAAATGGAAATCAAAACAACCCTGAGATTCCACCTCACACTAGTCAGAATGGCTAAGAACAAAAACACAGGTAACAGCAGGTGCTGGTGAGGATGTGGAGAAAGAGGAACAACTCCTCTATTGCTGGTAGGATTGCAAGGTTGTACAGCCACTCTGGAAATCAGTTTGGAGGTTTCTGAGAAATTTGGACATAGTACTACCTGAGGACCCAGCAATACCACTCCTGGACAGATACCCAGAAGATGCTCCAATGTGTAATAAGGACACGTGCTGACTATGTTCATAGCAGCCTTATTTATAATAGCCAGAAGCTGGAAAGAACCTAGATGTCCCTCAACAGAAGAATGGATACAGAAAATGTGGTACATTTACACAATGGAGTACTACTTAGCAATTAAAAACAATGAATTTGTGAAATTCATAGGCAAATGGATGGATCTGGTTTATATCATCCTGAAGGAGGTAACCCAATCACAAAAGTACACACATGATATTCTCTCACTGATAAAGTGGATATTAGCCCAGAAACCCAGAAACTCTGAATACCCAAGATACAATTCACAAACCGTAGTGTGGATACTTCTATCCATCTTAGAAGGAGGGAACAAAATACCCATTGAAGTTACAGAGACAAAGTGTGGAGTAGAAACTTAAGAAATGACCACCTAGAGACTGACTCCCCTGGGGATCAATCCCATTTACAATTACCAAACCCAGACACTGTTGTGGATGCCAACCAGTGCTTGCTGACAGGAGCCTGATATAGCTGTCTCCTGAGAAGCTCTGCTGGTGCCTCACAAATACAGAGGTGGATGCTCACAGCCATCCATTGGACTGAGAACAGGGTCTTCAATGAAGGAGCTAGAGAAAGGACCCAATGAGCTGAAGGGGTTTGCAGCATCATAGGAGGAACAACAATATGAACTAGCCAATATCCCCAGAGTTCTCAGGGACTGAACCACCAACCAAAGAGCACACATAGTTGGGACTCATAGCTCCAGATGCATGTGCAGGCTTAGTTGAACATCAGTGGTAGGAGAGGCCTTTTGACCTATGAAAGCTCTATGCTCCAGTGTGGGGGAATGCCAGGGCCAGAAAGCAGGAGTGGGTGGGTTGATGAGCAGGGGGAGGGGATAGGGGGAGAGTGTTCTTCAAAGGGAGAACCAGGAAAGGGGATAACATTTAAAATGTAAATAAAGAAAATATTCAATAAAGAATGTTCTCTGATATAATTTAAAATATCACCCACTGTGTGGTCTTGCAAAATATCTTGGTATTTTCTAGTGAGAACTCTAGATAGAACAGAAATATCATGTAAAACCATACCAGGTAGACTAAATACATAATATTCAGATTATATCTAAATTGTAAGCATCTAGCACTTACCACAATGATGTTAGCTTTAACAACAACAATGAAACCTAAGCGTATGATGTTATCTAAGGTTGTCTGTGTTTAGAGGCTCTGTATTCTAGTGAGCCGTGTTGAAATATAATATATGTGGATGAAATATAACCAAGTGTGGACGAGACGATTCATTGGAAGGAGAGAAGGAGGAACAGCATAGCAAACTCGGCCCACATACCCCTTGATCTGACAATGACGCATCTTTACACCACTCTCCCTGAACCTTGGCTGGTTTAAAGTTCTGAGTGAGAATAAAACATGTTAAGGTGGAAGCCCCATGGAAAGAGCTTACTGAATTCTTCGTTGGAATTTTGTTGTTGAATGTTGAACATAGTGCAACACTAGATTCTGCTGACGACCAAGGGTTGAGTCAATAACAAAGGGGAAACTGGCCAAGCTGCCTGTGAGGGAGTTAGAATACTTATGTACAACTGCAGCAGAGCCAAGTCAGACTTGGTATCTGTTCCAAGTATCTGCCATTTACCCTACCATCTGTTAGTTTCTTACATCCAGTGCTCTTCACTTCGGAATAAGAGTTTCTATTCTAAAAAGTGTTTGATGAGTCATAGGAAGTGGATAACTCAGTGACATCGAAATATAGCCCTGGATCAGTTAGAAATGGCATTCATCTCATACACAAGAACAAAGAGCATTGCCTTAAGCAAGGGAAAGTTTTATTTTTTTCCTTTCATTTTTTTATTCTTTACATGGAATCCAGAGATAGGCAGTCTAGGAGTTGGATGACTGCTCTAATGCTCTTACTTAAGTCCCAAGCTCTTTTTTCTTTGTTGCATTTGAAGAAAAAAAAATGTCTGGCCAGATTGCTCTTAGCTTTTTAACTTACATTTTTAACTTACATTTTAGGATGTTGTCTTGAAACAATTGTTTCTATCTGTGTAACTGGCTACCAGTAACCTAAGCTGCAAAGTAGGTGAGTAAACACAGCTTCTCAGGTTTGTCAATAACTTCTCCCCCCAACAATGCAAAGGTTCTTATTCTGAGAAAGAAGACATAGTGCAATGTGACGAATGCTGTATCTTAAATTCTGATATAAATCAATTCCTAGCTCTCTGTTGTGAAAAAAATGAACATCGGAAGTATCAATAGCTTTCTTCTTGCTTATCTTTTAAAGACTAATGTCCATTGACATTATAGGATACAGAAATAACATTTCTACAAATAAAAAAGCCACAGTAACCTCAGAAACTGCCAAATAATACTAGTATATTTTAATTCTAAACGGTAGAATCACAGTTTAGTAACAAAATATCTGTTGGATTGGTTTGATCACATCACACTGGCACTTTTAGGAAAAATAATTTAAAACTTGGAATTCTGTGTAAAATCTGGGAAGGGGTAGGAGTAGAGTAGAGGAAGAGAGTGGAAGAAAAATGAAGGAAAGGCAAGATGGTTGCCTGAGGTCTTTTAGTAGAATGCTGGATCCACTATTAGATGCACTGAGGACCCACTGATCTTCCAGTCTGGAACTTAGGAATTATTTTGTATGCCTGGAATGTTTAATTTTTTTTAAAGAGATACCATTTAAGTGGAAGGAATTGATCCCAATATGAACGTTAACTGTCATTGTGTTGTAGGTAATACTTATTCCTGGTGATACAATGATTAGATTTGTCTTGTAGAGCATGCAGAATCCTAAATAGTGCCATTTGAACCATTTTGACATCTGACTCCCCCGTTATTAGATTCACTAAGTTAGTTTTTGACAGGTTATTTATATTAAATGAAGTTTATGACTTTAGTCTTTGGAGAATGAATCGTGCAGAATTTTGGAGCTGTCACTGAGATACTCAAAGGGACTCCGGTCAGGTGTTCTCCTGGTGATGCAGTTTTCATGGACTGCTACAAAGTCATCCTAGTTCCCAGACTGAATTCCAACGAGCTACAGAACTTCAACTAACTCCATTGGCTTATGTGTTTCTGTTATATACTCCTTGTTCTGATTTCCAAATCAATGCCAAAATATCTTCAATTTGATATCTCTCATGCTTGAAAAATTTATGTATTTTTTCAGTGGAGACATTTCCTGGTTTTCCCCAGGAAGCACATTTGAACACTGCAAAGAGTACTGACATTTACAATTGATTTAATTTACATAACATTTTTTAGAGACAAGAAACAAACTTCAAAGGAGAAATCACAATCCATTTTATACAGCACAATATCCCAAATAATAAGTAAATGTGTCATTAGCTTAGCTCCTCTGCTCACTGTAAGGTACATTATTATTCTTGTTTTTTAGTAATAAAATGAACTAATTATTGTTCCAGATGTGAGACGATGTCAGGATGACATTTTGAAGCTTTTCTTTATGAATTCAATCAATCGCTCATTTTCTGTGTTACAGATTGAACTAGGGTCTCATTTATGACAAACACGTGTTCCCCTACCAGTCTGAGGAATTACTTCAAATTTTTTATTTTGATACAGGTTTTTCTGTATATCCCAGGTTTGTGTTGAAATTCTGATCTTCCTGCCTGAGCTATCCTAGTGCTAGGACTGCAGCTATGTATCAACATATGTGACTGTGACTCTGAATTATTTATGTGTGTGGAAGTCAGGTTGAAGAAAGTGAAAGGAAACTTATGTTTTTTCTGTTTGTAACTTTAAAAAAAAAGAAAAGGTTTTGTAAAATTCCTGCAGTGTAACCTTTACCAGCAGCTAACTTCTGAATATTTCATTTGTGCTTAAACATCCAAAGTCACACCATTATCATCAGTAATTCATAGGTCTGTTCTAAAATTTGATTGCATTGTAAGAATCAACTTTTTATAGAATCAGAAGAGAAAAGAAAATGAGTTTTGAAAGTATAGTATTTTTAACTACATAGTTGTTAAGAGTAAGTAACATTATCTGGAATTTGGGTCTGTGTTTATTTCCTGATTTTATCTTTCTAAAATAAAATTCACTAGTCCTCTTGCTGGCATTTGTGACACTGTCCTTTTTCCAGTTTCCCTAAGCAACTTGTGTGACATTTCCAGCTCTTATTTCTCAACAAGTGGAAACAGTTAGGAAGCTGCTATGATAGGATAGCTCATGAATACTGTCCCCAGAGTAGTGGTCCTCAGAGATAGGAGGTTGTTTCTGGTCAGATTCTGTTTATTGGTAGATTACTCCATTGATGGAGTCATTGCATAATGGACTCTTGGGAGGTGGTGGGAACGTGCAGAGGTGAGGCCTTTTGTAAGAAATAGGTCACTAGGGCATGATCCAGCCCCTTCCTCTTCCTTTGTGTTTCTGGAATGAGATAAACAGCTGGCTACTACATGATTCCTACTGTGATGTTCTTGCTTTGTTGTTCAAAAGCAGTGAACCATGTGATCAAGGACTGAGATGTTAAGAAATGTCTTCTCCTGTGAGTTGGCTGTTTCTTGTCACAGTGGAGCTTATGCCTTGTGGGGTTGGGACAATTCCATATCTCATTTGCTTTATTTTTTCGATCCTCTTCCCTGACTTATACTCTAGACTCTGAACCAAACAGGGGCTCTCTTTTCAATAGCATATTAATTCTAGATTTACATTAATTCTAGATTTAAAGTTGTCAAAATTCTGACAGAGAAAAGCTATAATGTGGGGTTTTCTGACATATTTAATCTTTTATAGAAACTTGATTTATGAAAAGAACATAGATCTGACATTGAGACAGTGACCCTAATAGGTACATGACTTAAGATACTTCTTCAGTGGAAAGATGTAGTGTGTTCATACTTGCATTTGAGTTCTAAAGGCAGTATGAATACACACACACACACACACAGCGAGAGAGAGAGAGAGAAAGAGAGAGAGAGAGGGAGAGGGAGAAGGAGAGGGAGAGGGAGAGGGAGAGGGAGAGGGAGAGGGAGAGGGAGAGGGAGAGGGAGAGGGAGAGGGAGAGAGAGAGAGAGAGAGAGAGAGAGAGAGAGAGAGAGAGAGAGAGAGAGAGATGGTTCAGTGGTTAATGTGGTTACTGCTCACACATAAGGACCTAAGTTCAGATCCTCAGAATTCATGTGAAAACCTTGGCAAGGACACACTTCTGTGACCCTATCCCTGTAGGCATGGAAGCAGAAGGATCCCAGACATCTGGCATTCACAAGCTAACAATGGTGTTAGGACTCACTGAGAGGTAAGTCAGGGATAATATTTCACTCATTGTTTTGGAAATGATTGTACATTCTCCATAAAAACCTAATACTAATGCAGTATTATCATAGCAGTACGTCTATGATTTCTGGTTCATCTATAGAACTGTATCTGAAAAATGGCTTACATGCAAGCTCCTTTTATTGTAGCACAATCATTTCTAATATCAAAAACTTCATGCTACTTAAGCAGTGTACCACATTTCCCTACAATGGCACAATCGGTCACAATAAAGGAATAGAAATCTCTTTGTCACAATAAAAAAGGATGTGAGGATCAGGCTCTCTCTCTCTCTCTCTCTCTCTCTCTCTCTCTCTCTCTCTCTCTGTACATGTCTAAACAGTAACAGAAAGCAGGATATGTGATGTTAGTTTCATACAAAGGAATCACACTCATACATCTATGCATTCAAATGTATATTCATACTCATTTTTACATATGGATCTTACATATATAGAGAAGACTCATGGCATGGGGGAAGAGCATAGGAGATAACAACAATCATAACAGTTAACACACTGGTGAGTGGTTTGAGGGTCAGGTACCTAGGTTTGTATTGCTACCACAGAATCCAGTAGACTGCAAATGCTTATTCATTTTATTGCTAACAGTTTTGGAGGGTGGGATGATTAATACAGAAGTTGTTCTGCTTGATGAATAAATCCTCCCAATTTTGCAGCCAATCTTCTTGGAACTTCACTCAGCCCAAATGGGAAAGGAGTAACCTAGTCTTCATAAAAAGCTGTCAATCTTCAATGACCTCCCTAAAGTCCTACTTTCAAAAACTGCAGTGAGCTTTGGGGTGTCAGCAGGTGAATGTAGCAGAAATCCAACATTTATTTCTCACAGCAGAAAGTAATTCTTCACTGCAAACCTTCATGTTTCATGTTTGTCATCTGTGAATTATTTTGCTGATTCGCAATACTAAAATTAAAAATCCCCTAAGAATGGCAGAGATAGGCAGAAATCTCATTGAGTATCAAAACCTAAAGAAGATGGTATTGTATTAATCCCTCAAAGAAGGAAAGGATGGATTTATAAGTGGGATATTTCAGCCTCTGTATAATGTCATACTTTGCATAGGATTTTAGCCACAAGTCATAATCGTAGACTTGGCTTTTATATAGGCTATTTCTCCATCAGCCCTTCATTTTCTTCTCTGGAACCTTCTTGGCATTTGATATTTTTATTAATAATTTAAATTAACCCAAGTCTTGCATTTAATTTATGCCATAAATTATGAGTCAACTATCTGCAATGTTTGAAAGATGCAAAAAATGCAAATGATGAGTGAGCTATAATATGAAGCCTTTCATCAGAAAGCTGCATTTTGAAGGGAGCAGCCTGTTATGTTCTCATGGGGTAGAGTCCCAGATGGCCCAGCCTTCTGGAGAAAGAGGGGTTGAGGAAGAGTAGGAGGTGACAGAATGGCATTATGAGAGACAGGAGCAGGAGAATATGAATCCCTGTTATTCCTTCTGCACTAGAGAGTAAGTCTTATTTGTCTAAATGCAGAGAAAAATAGGGACAGGACTATGTGTTCATAGACTTTTCATATTAGATATAATTGGGGTATTTCCTTCAGTCTCAAAATGAAAGCTATTGCATCAACTATGTCATAGGAATTTTACTATCCCACAATGGGAAAATTTTTTATTAAAGTAAAAGCATCTTAGAAGGTATCATTAAGTTAGGAGACAATAGATATGCTGTCTAGACAGCCTGCAAGGGCTAGTGAGATCATGGACCTTAGAATGTAATATATTGCTGCCACTTTGCTAGGTCAGCATAATTCCTCACTACATTTTATATCTTATTCCTGGACCCACAGATAAATGTAGCTCCTACCTTCATTGAAGAAGCCTCTTTCAATGGTAATTGAGAGCATTACTGAAACCTGCCACTGATCACAATGCAGAGATCAACAAATTGTGTGGAAACTAGCTTCAGTGGGTACATCTACATCATAGTACATGTATCTGTAGATCAGGATATATCACAGGCTAGAGAACAAATAGAATGTAAGAGCCATATACTAGAAT
Organism: Mus caroli; assembly: GCF_978045245.1. Taxonomy (NCBI): domain Eukaryota; kingdom Metazoa; phylum Chordata; class Mammalia; order Rodentia; family Muridae; genus Mus; species Mus caroli. The sequence continues at coordinate 81,696,545 of NW_028227258.1, read as the reverse complement.
GTCTGATATGAAACAGTCTATTCTAGAAATGATTGCCTTAAACAAGACTGAAAAACAAGGCCAGTATCAATAGACATGTTAAAATGAAAAAGGGGGAAAATTCACAGGGTCTCCATATATAGATGGTTGGGATAAGGAGAGTTAGTCTCTCTAAGTGATGTGACCCTTCATTGGTTACATCAATGTTAGGTGATTGGTACTGAAATCATATATGTAGAAACAACAAAAAAATGGGATCAGGGGTTGCATTTATATTTGTGCTAGTGCATACATACTTACATATATATGTAGGTAACAATAATAAAGAAACAGAGGTGTCAGCTTCAAGGAGGGGACAGGCATGAATGTGATTCAAGGAAGAACAACAGGGAGAGACTGGAAGAAGAGGGCAGAGAGAGAAAGGGATGTCATTGTATTTCTATTAAGAGATGTGCTGGGTAAAATTCTCCTAAAAGTTGTATTGTGCTCATTTACCTGATGTTCCAAAAAGAGTATTGGGTTTATAAGCATAAATACTGAGGAGAGTCAACACAAGGTCAAACATTGAAAACAATTTTCTTCATGATCATAGTTTTGAGGGTTATGGGACTAAGTAAATAACAAGAAGCCTTATGTATATTTCAATAAATACATATAACTATTTTAAAATAAACATTACAATAAACAAGCATTTAAAATGCAATAAATACCAATCATAAATAAAAACAATATTTTAGAACTCTTGGGAACTCTTGTTTGTATTCAGGTTTTTCTCACTGGATCCATCATTTTGTTTTCAAGTCTAGAATCAATAGACCAGCAGGCAAACAATTCTAGCTGCAGTGTCTCCATACAACCATCCATCTGCCTTGGCTGCAGTCTAAAAAGGAAAAAAAAATCCCCACACCCTGTTGATTAGCCCGAATTTGAATACAGGAATGCTTATTCCAAAGGGTCCTAGGCAGCTTCACTCCAATTGAGCATATTTGTCTATTCTGTTAATACTCTCCTCCAAATTGTCTCTGTTTAATTAGCTAATTTCCATCACTATTCAAGTACATTGTATCACTGCCCTGAATATACTCCTGTTTCCATGGAATTCTTTTTCACTCATTGCCTAATTCATTACTTGCGTTGCAGCAAATGTCTTGTGACAACATCTGGGTTTTGTTGTTGTTTGTTTGTTTACAGGCTCCTTCTATTCTTTACCCAAGTGAAATATGACTTACAATCTCTTGATTCAGTTCTGTTTAATGTACTGTTGCTCACATCCTCCTTATCTGTGTACCAGCAGGATTTCATACAATGGATGACACTTAAGTTTCCTGACTGTTTTCCTCATACATCTTCCAGAGTACCCTTGCCTCTGTCCTTTATTGACCTTCTCCTATTTCAGTTTGCTTGGTCTTCCTTACTTCTTAAATTTTTATATATCAGATGAAGCCAAGACATGGTCTTAATAGCTCCCATAGAGAAATTCATCCCATGCCCTGTCACTTATGTCCTATGGTTTTATTAATCATCTACTTCTGAAAAATCAAACTAGATCTATATTTAGTACTGAACATGAAAGTGAAGCTACCAACTTTGAAATTTTATCTAGATATCTAAATAGTATTAAAAAATTACAAACATACAAACAAAGTTAACTTCTAGTTATTGGTACATTCCAAAGCCTATAATTCCAACACTTGGGAAGCTGAGGCAAGGGGATTGTCAATTTGACGTTAGCCTAGGCTACATAGCAAAGATATTCTCAAACTCCCATTCCCCAAAACAAACAAAAAGCCAATCTCTCTGTTTAGTTCTTGTTCTTCAGCAAGAAGTTTTTCACTTCATCTTTCCTATCTTTCCTATCCTACTTCACCTCACCATTTACCAAAACAGAATGAATGGAGATACCCTAATTCTGTTTCCTTCCATATGACATCCAACATTATGATATGAAAAAGGAAAGAATACAGAACATCATACACTATATTTCAGAGCCTCTCATGGCATTATCCATTGAACCATTATCCATTGAAAACAAAGGGTAATCCACTCTATGAAATCCTGCTGGTACACAGATGACGAGGATATGAGTAACAGTACAGTAAATAGAACTGAATCAAGAGACGGTCAATCTTAGTTCACTTGGGTCAAGAATAGGAGAAGCAGTATCACACTCTTCCCCTGGTAAACATGCAAGCCCTCCTGACACTTCTTACGGATTGTTTATTCATGAGCAATCAATATGTACCTGTGTCTCTGCGATCACTACCTATTGATCTTACTGGTCTTCCTTGCTCCTTTTTACCCAGGCACCTTTCCTTCCTTCATGAAACAATGCCACTGGGGAACCAGAATGTAAGTCCAAGGATACATGGGTAATTTGAAGATTTTGACTTCCTCTAGTCATTTAGGTACAGGTCTTTGGAGGATTCTACATACATTTCAACGTTCATGGAAGAGCTCTTTAACATGTGAGCAGTTCTAAAACACAGTAGATGTGTATGCTAATTTTTAATCAGAGATACTAATTTGTATCCTTTCTTTTTTTCTTTCTTTTATTTCTTTGTATGCTCTACTTTCTGAGAGATTTGTGTTATTTTTTCTTTCTCTTTCACTAACTTATCAATTTTTTCCTTTTCTTCCTGCTTGTATTTCCCCCTCTACATTGATAGTATCCGGTGCAAGGGAGGTACACTGAAATGAATTGCATTATATGAGAGTTGGTCTTTAAGAGTGTCTCAATCAGATGAGGTTACAGAAAATGTCTGGGGCTGGAGAAATGGCTCAGCAGTGAAGAGCACTCACTGCTCTTCTAGAGGTCCTGAGTTCAATTCCCAGCAACAACAGGTTGGCTCACAACTGTCTGCAATGGGATCTGATGCTCTCTTCTGGTGCATCTGAAGACAAGTTCAGTGTAGTGTACTCATATAAGTAAATAAACCTTAAAGAAGAAAATGTCTGTAAGCTTTTGTACATGATGATGTGGCCAAGTTTGTTGATGACTTTATAGAGTACAGTGTTTTTAAATTAGCATCTCCCAACTGTCCATGGCAACTTTTCAAAGTGCTTACACAAGTATAGGTTTTACTTTAATAGATCAGTGCCTTGTAGTGAGACAGTGAAATGTAGCTACAAAATAGTTTAATTTAAAACATATAGAGAAAAATACAGGTAGAATAATCACTTCCAAAAGGACAGACTGTAGCCATATTTTTTTCTGCTGCCAGAGAAATGAATCACTTTGAGAATTTTCACCTCCCACATTTTTCATGTACTGCTAAAGAAAGATACAACTTCCTGGCAAAGCTATGTAATTTTTTTATAGAGCAACCTTTCAAACACTAAAAGAATTATCTCTGTACTCTACACTGTATAATTATACCACCTGTGTAATGTATCATCTTTGAGCCCAAATCAAATACAATTTGCAAGTATATCAACCCTTCCCAGCACCAGAGAAACATGTGTCACAGGATAGTGCTGCTGTTCTGTGTCAGTCACCAGATGTTCTATAGCAGCATCCATTAAATATTCCATCTTTTAAAATGCTGTGGCAGGGGTGGCAAGGAATATTGCTACAAAATCCATTCCATTGATTTGCTAAAAGAAAACTTCAAATTAAGCAAAAGAAAGGATATAATGGCCATGGGATCTGGCTGTAATCCTCCAGTGTGAACACACCAACAAACTCACCAGGAAGTCCTACAGTGCCTGTTTTGTGGCTTCCAGGGGCATGCAACTGGTTCACTTGAATGATCACATTTGACCAAAAGAACTGAAACCATGTACTTCCTAGCATCATTTGAAATTGCTTACTGGAAAACCACATCAAGGAAGTTCCCTGTGAAGTAGGGCAAAGGCTTTTTGGTTAATCAGCTGCTTAATCAAGTGAATTTCAAATCTCACACATTATCTGCGTTCTTTACAAGCTGTTCTTTAGAGGTTATTCCTAATGCTGTGGTTAACTAGAATGCTTTTTTGAAAAATGTGTCTTCTTGCTTGCTTTCCCAATAGAAATTGAAGTCCATCGACCTATCTTCAAGGATTTGTTTTAAAATACATGCTAAGTTGTTTTTCTTTGTAATACCATGGTGCCCATCATATATCATATTTGAACTATAGAGTAAGTGCATTCTAGCTAGGATCCATTCTAGGTTGTTAAATAATACTATCATGGTCATGAGTTTAAGTTTCTCAAAATAAATTCTAAATCCTTATGATAAGGATGTCCTATTACTTATGAAATCCTCACATGGAATTTGAACCTCAGAAGCAGGTAAGAGTATGACATTTACTAGGTGAGAACTTGACATTTTGATGTTTTCAGAACATTTGAACATCTAATGTACTAATTACAAGTAAACTACACTACTTAAATACTATTTTTCTGATTTACACTTTTTTTTGTAATGACTTTCTTGAGATAGGCAGAGCTTGAGTATCTAGGGACCGTGGGTAGGTTTTAAGAACTAGCTGGAACACGTAAGTAGGGTTATGTGCTAGTGGAATACGAGTCATTAGAATTCAATCATTATACATGTTTGTGAATGTTTAACAAACTGTAAAGTTGCTGAAACCAAAGATTCATAATTCTGCTAATGGTAAATATAGGAGGAGCCATTAGCCAACTTCAAGGAACTATATAGGCTAAAGAGCAAGTATGACATATACATATCAAAGGACCACAGAGAATTATATTTGTTTGGTTCTATTAACACAAATAAGCAAGCATTATAAAATAGTTGAGCTAATCAAATTGAAGACTAAAACAGGAGCTGTGAAGTCAAAATGGGCAGATGGAATGCCCACTATACCTCTTCACTCTTACGTCAGGCTCAGCCTGGCCTTTGGGTCCAGGTGATTGTCTAAAAAAGCTCACTATTCATGACATTCCTCTTTTTTCCACTGTGTTTATTATTGCTATCCTCAAAAACTTCGTCGAAAATCTTGCTTAAACCCCAAGATGTGACTTTCTAATTATTTTTAAATTTTCTTCTCACAGCTATGCAGAAAATGTGCAGGCAAAGAACAGTGGGGTTCTGCTATCCATTTTCTTTTGCCTCTTTTCTTCTCAGAAATATTCAGAAATGTATGTATTTTATCTCTATTACACTTTCTTTGGATGTGAAATGGGTGATCTGAAATTGATGTCTCTATGAACTACGTGATATCTCTGGGTTCCTAAATGTTTAATAAACCATTCTTATAACGTGAGGAAGAGTTGTAGTAAGTGATTAAATTCCTGACACTAAAAACTGTCTAATTCAGGGCTTTGCAAAAGTCTCATTTTGGAAAAATGTAAGCATCCACATTTAGCTCCCTAATGCAATTTGAGCAAAATGATAGAAACACTGATTCAACACCATTCCTAAATCAGTTTGTCCTTAACCTCCAGCATAGCACACCATTAAATTATACAGTTATTTGCAATATATTGAAAATGAGTTTGCAGAAATAATCTTTGTAGAATTTAATTATGAACCATGTATTTTCCCATATAGCAAAGTTTTCAACATGAAAACTTGGACTTTCATTGGGCTGAGCTATTGCTCTATACAGATGAGAAAAGTTGTCCCCTTGCCTTGGCTCTGCCAGTTATTATCTGCATGTGTTCTTCCCCTGCTACAATCTCTAAAGGGTCTTGTCAGTGTCAATTGAAATTTCACCATGGCTGCATTAGCTTTCCATTGTTACACCCCAAGTTTCTTTTGGATTCTGTTTATCTTCTCAGTTCCCAGGACATGATTGTGAGATCCCAGGTTTGCTGCTTATATTTTTATCCCCAGAAGGGAAGACTGTAACATGGTGCCTCAAGAATTTGTGACAGCATTGTGGAACAGTGACCCATGCCAGGAAACTTGGTAAGGTACAGGGAGTCTGAGACCCCAGAAATTCGGGTACACACCTGAGACGGTGGATACCTCCCTTCTCCTTTATTATTAGATTCCTTGCCTGGAACACGTGCCATACTCCCCATATCAGTTATATACCTCATAACAGAGTTGTCCATGCTAACTAAGTGCCTGAGGGTTTAACCAATAAGTTCCCTTCCCAGACATTCCTCCTTGCAAAGGTATTTAATCTCTGGTCCACCATGAGAAGTTGTTACACATCCGTTTTCCAGGATGACCATCCAATAGACAGCTTAGAACCAAGGGCAGTCTCTTTCATTGAGACCCACCATGGGGGAGCATGGAGAAGGCTTATGCCTACAGAGCCACACCCTAAAACACCTGGAGAAGGCCTCTCTGTGTTTTAAGACAACCATCACCAAGTTAAGGACCATCACTGATGAGCTAAGCTGGAGCTCCCATTTCCCCCACCCCTGGCTAAATTAAGTCCCCACTGGCCCCAGATTCTGCTCCAACTCCTCACTGCTCAGTGATGCCTAGATGTCCAAGAGTTTGGGAACATCCAACTGTCATGGCCTCATTGCTATCCCTTGGACCCTGAGACTTAGTTCCCAATTTCTCTGTACAGTTCTCCAGCAGCAACTGGAGGCCTGGAAGTCAGAGAACCCTAGCTTCAGCTTTCTACATCTTAGATTGCATCTTCCTATGCCTCGAGCTAAAGGAGCAATGTCTCAGTGCTTCCCTGAAGCTCAGCACCTGACTGCAGAAGTGCTGGGGAAACACAGTCAAGCATTCCCAATGTTTCGCTTCCCCAGCAGCGTGCCCTATACCCCCAGTGGTGAGGCAGAGCATATCACACTTGGTTCAACTCCTCTGTGCTGACTTTTGTGGTGTCTTTTGTAAATGTACTTTCTATTTTAATTTTAGTTATGATGACATAATCCAAAGTCATTAGCATAATATACATAATATAAAAGTACATAAGAATCCCTTCCTGTTTTACTTTTATATCTATTTCACACACACACACACACACAATCTGACATATTAAAAGTATTGTCAGAGGACAGACTCTGCTATACTTTCCACACAATGGTGGACTGAAACCATGAACTAACAGAAAACTTGCCTCCTTTAATTTGATGTGTCAAACTCATACATACAACACTAATTGGAATTAGGAAGAAGATTCATTAGGGGTGGGATATGGAGGGGGTTGGAGTAGGAGGAGGAAAGTGAATGTGATCATATGTCATTGTATGTGTTCCTGTGTGTAATTCCCAATGACAGCTTGAAAATCTGATAAAATGGATATTATATACTGGATTTTATTGCTGTGAAGAGTATAAGAAACATTTAATTGGGGCTGGCTTACAGTTTCAGAAGTTTAGTCCATTTTCATCAATCAGGACACATGGCAGCATGCATGCAGGTATGGTGCTGGAGAAAGAGCTGAGAGTTCTACTTCTTCATCCAAAGGCAGCAGATGAAGACAGGTCTAGATTACACTGGACAGACTTAAGTATAAGACATCAAAGCCCCCTTTTTACGTGATACACTTCCTGTAACAAGGCTATACCACTTTCAATAAGGCCACACTTCCTAATAGTGCCAGTTCCCATTGGCCAAGCATATTCAAAGTTTCTCACATACCCAAAGTAAAATACTTCAAAGTTCCCATCAAGTCGGTGCTCTGGCATTGTTACATTTGGGGACATTTACATCTGAAAAGATTTAAATTTCAGTTAAGGAACTATTCTTTAAACCATTCCCTAAACACAAAAGACACAACATGGTGGCCCTGAGGCTCTTTAGACATAATTGTAGTTGTGTAATCTCTGTGCCTCCCTTGGTACAGACCTCCTGTCTCTTCATAGCTCCTTGTGCTCTGGATATCAGCACTCAAGCCAAGCCTAGCACACTTTGTGTGCGAAGGCATGCTGCTTAATGAAAGGTGAGATTTTATCTTTCAAATATGGGAATTACAGCTTTCACATGAGGTGGAGCCTACTGGTCACAGCCAGGGTACAAACCCATTGCAACCCTTTTCCTTACACACAATTTTGCACTAAATTCTACTAACATAATCTTTCAAATATGAGTTTCTTATATGGAATCAGATCTGTATAGCAGTGACAAAGTGCTTGAGATAACTTAAAGCAATTTAACAGTTTTATTTTGGCCCACAGTTGCAGATATCTAACTCTCAGATCACTTAGGTCAGCTGCATTTGTGTGTGACATGTGACCCTGTAAAGTACTCAGAGCATGTGACAAGAGTAGAGCTTCTCACCTCCTGGTGAGCATGCATCTGGGAAACAAATGGAGTTAGAGAAGAGATGTGGGGTTCCATGTTCCCTCTCAAAGCAGTCCCATGGTGAGTAACCTCCTCCCACCAGACTTCTTGTTTTAGAGCTGAACACTCCAACTTTAACACATAGATTTTGAGGACTTTAAAGAATTGACTTATAGAGATTTGTGTGTTTCTATGTGAAACATACTGCTATCTAGTCAGAAAGCCCGTCTAGATAGTTTCTCTAATACCACATACTGCATACAAATATTAAGAAGTACTTTTGAGTATTACTAATGAAGGACAAACATGAAACTTACCATGTTCATAAATGACTGTAATCCCAACACTTGAGAAGTATGTGGAGACAAGAGGAGGGGTCAGAAATTCAGGCTCATCCTACATAGCTACATAGGTCCCTAGCAAGTTCTAGGCTATGCTCTATAAAACTCTGTTTCAAACAAACAGGTATAACGTGAATATTTACAATACACAAAAAGCTGAGATACATGTATTTTCATAAGATATTTGTACTCTTTATATTTTACATTTAATTCTTTATGGGAATAAATAGGAAAGAAGGAAATTGACTATGCTACAATTTAAAGAAAAAAATCACATTTCTCAGATGTATACTGATAGCTTGTTCCTACATAGTTTTCACAATAGAAGTTTCAAATAATTATAATAGAATGAATTAGAACCATATAAAACTTTGTAATATCTTATCAAATATAACTACATTAGTGTTTTACATCATAATCATTTGTTACTGACAAAATATACTTTTATATTATATGTGTTATATCATTTTTGGTACTCTATTATACCAATACAGTTCATTGGATGAAAGCATTCGCAAACCTCGATTGATTAAAATAATCAATGTTCAGAATGTAATGTGGGAGAGTCTTACCTCATCTACTTCAAGTTGAAATTATTTCTCTTATGAAATAATTATCAGACTCTTCCTTATTCCCTGTTCTTGAAAGTCACACAATCCTCCATTTCTATGATGTTTTACAAAAATGTCCAGAAGAAACAAATCCATAGCATATCAACCAAGTCCTGTAGGGCATTCATAACTCATATAATAAAACAGAGCTTTATTCTAAGCTTCAGAGATACATCTAATGGTTCTAATTGTACTTTCTTGTCAGTGCAGAAAACCTAGAATTTCCAAACAATTTAGCATTTTCTCACTGGTGACTAATTTTAGAGCTCTTAATATAAATTACAGGGAATTGATATTGAACATATATGCTTGGAAGTATTGTGTCTTTTCATTCACATAGAACGTGCTTCTAATATCAGAACTGGAGAGTGTGTATACCTTTAAACACAAGAAGGATACTCACACTTATTTTTGGGAGTCACCTACCTCTTTTATTTCATTTCACCACATGCCAAAGTATATTAAATATTTTAGAAAACAATATATAAGTTCCTAGATTTTCAATTATTTGGCCACTTTTTCCCTGACTGTTATTTGATAAGCCCCACATTATTCATAATCATCGTCACATGTTCCTTCAATTTTGTGTGGAATCAGAGAATCATGGAGCATGTTGACAAACTAACAGGAAGAACAATAGGGCACACTTGCCTTAGAATTTCATTTGGGTAACCACCTCTTCACTTGGCTCACTCCCAATCCTCCATTGGGCCATTTCTTCTGATCTCACTTTCTCAATGACACTCACCAGCCCACATCATTTAAATGTGTCACTCCCATTTCACCTTTAATAGTATGAGCTCTTCTTTGTCTCATCACTTAGTGATATGGCACAATTCTGTTCATATGTAGATGGGTCATTGCTGGATGGATATATTCTAAACACCTGGAATTCATTCATGGCTCACTATTACTAGGTGTTGGTTGAATAACTACATATTCGTTTTCCCTTCAGAAATCAGTCATAGAGATTGTTGCCTAATTCATCCAGAGTTCTATAGCTCATAAGATATTTCCTGGTTCTGGAATCTAGCCATTCACTTATGTGTCTGGGATCAGAGGATCAATATCCACCTGACTTACAGTATCCTAACACTCTCCAGAATGCCCAATGGGGCACACATAATTTAGCTTTGTGAGGGCACAGTATTAAAAGAAGAGTGGCAAGAAAACAAATGTTTCCTTTGATAGAAATCAATCCTGAGGAAGACATTTGTTTTAGAAGAATAAATTGAAGAAAGTTTTTTAGTATAATTTTTATTACATTCATTTTTTCTGGCCACGTTTGTGTGATATGTGTGAGAAGTGTGTGCCAGTGTGAGGGTAGAGGTCAGATGACTACCTGTGACTTTTCAGCATGTGGATATCAGAAATTGCAATCAAGCCCATCAGTTAAGTATGTTAAGTACATTTCACATCCATAAGAGAATCCTCTGTCACACCTCTTGTGTTATGTGCTGAATTGTGTCCCACAAAATTCACACACTGAATTTACAACACCCAATACCTTAGAACACGTTCCTACTCTGAAATAATGTCTTTAAAGACGCAACTAAAGACAATATACTCTGCCTACAATCCAGTCTTATGGATGTCTTTATATGAAGAGGTTGGGGCCCAGGCACAGAGAAAGTCCCCTTCTCCAATGCAGGAGGAACAGCAGAGGGAATCATGTTGTCTGGACTTCAATACTAGACTTCAGCTTCCAGAAAATAAATTGCCTGTGTTAACCTCAACCAACCTGTGGTAAGTTTTCTGATAGCCCTACCCAATGTTGACTAGATAAGAAATTTTACCTAGAGAAGAGCAGTAGAGACAGACCAGACCCTTTCCTTGACACTTGTGTTTGTAACACAATTTAAAATAAACTAACAGTATAAAAGCAATGGACCAAAGCCCTGGACTGGGAGAACACAGCAGCAAGCACTACATGAATGAAGTTTCTCCAGTGAGAGAGCAAGAGTTAGAGAAATAAAGTAGAATGCAGAACAATATAATGCAAACATTTATGAAATTATCAAACAATAAAAGTATAAAATATTTTGAAATATTTTAAAATATACTTTAAAATATTTTAAAATATATTATAAAATAGTCACCCGTATGTTAATTTATTTATTGACTTAAAGTTATTAACTATGTAAAACCATAGGGAACTCTCTTTTAGGCAACATGGTCTCATGTCTTTCTTCCTCCCATTGTTTGTAAACATTTATATTATTAAAAGCATTGATGCATTAGCTGTATATTTTAATAAATATAAACTTTACTATAAACAAATATCAGAGATGGAAAAGGCAGATCCTACTACAATTGCCATTAGACAAATTGGAATTTACATCTATAAAGTAATTTTCCAAAGAAACAGAACTTGTAGTGGTTAACTAGAATTTGAAACCTTGACTATATTCTTTATGGCTGTAGGTGGTGTAACTAGTGACAAATACAGAGCCATCACCCCCGGATGATCCAGTAGCTCTACTCACTAAGATGTATTATGTTTTGGAATCCTATACAAATCTGGCTGGCTTTTAAAAATATATTTCTTGTTCTTGATGCTAGTTCACTGGGCTTCACTCCCAATCTCTTACAAAATGCCCTGGCTTTTAGAGTCAGTCTTCCTCTGTAATTTGTCTTCTTTCACCATCTGGTCTCCTAAGGCCACCTATGGCCACTGAGTGTGATACTTGCTTAAATGTGAGTGGATAATGAGAACCATTATGGTACCGTGTGGGCAGTAGACAAGAAAGCCTCTGCCATCACACAGTACCTCCCAGTCCATCACAGAGTGATTTGAATGCATTTGCATTATTTTTAATACATTTTATTTGGGGAATGGCATAATTACCTTTTCTTTCTCTAAGGGGGGGGGGATGGAAAAAGCAACAACTAAATAGCATGAAGAGTTCCTGATATGGCAGTTCACAGCTAGAGAAGAGAAAGCCGAGTGAGAAGGAGTAAAACAGGGTCATGTCCCCTAGGAGGGCAGTCACAGCCTCAGAACAGGCTGCTGTGGTGTGAAGCTCCTGTAGTGAAAAATAATGAAGAAATGCACAGCCCTCCAGAGCTGAAGCAGGCTCACAGGGCAGCCAGAAAGCACACGGGAGCTAGTCGTGTTGGGGGAGGATGCAGAGTGAGAATTTAGTTATTTTTGTTGTTGTTGTTGTTATTGCTGTGAACTTGCTTCTTTTAAAATATATTTTAACACGAGGACAAATCACATAGCTTTGTGCTATTCACTTGAATGAATTCAAAATATTTTGTAATTATCTGAGCTAACATAAATTATTGGATGCCTAAGTCAGAGTCAGTGGAATCCATTTTTCTAATAGGGATGAAGTAGAATTAATAATGCAAATATCAGCATCCATAGCGGGACAAGAAAAGTTGTTAGACTTCTGATGTCATTGACATCATTTTGCATATCCTCTGTCCTCACCGGAAGCTGATTGTGTAGGAAGCTGAATCAGCGAGGATGTGATGCACACATCAGCAAAAACTATTTGAATATGTCATGATAGTAGGTTTCATGTGTCAACTTGACTGGAGAATAAGGGCTAACTGATGAAGTTTACTCTGGGGGTTTTCGAGAGGACATTTCTGATTTGAAATTAACATGTCATGTGTTGAATATGTCTTCAGTAATTTAAGTGGGTCTCATTCAATCAGTTGAAGCCCTGAAAACATCATGCTGATCATCCACAGGTGAGAGGAAAATCCTCCTGCCTCACTTCCTTTGAGCTGGGATATTAATTTCTGCCTTAGGGTTTCCTCATTGTCTAGCTTGTGACTGCAGATTATTGCCAATTCCTTACAATAGTTGGGTCCACTCACTCTGTTTCTTCAGAGAAGCCAGCATAATACATGTATAAACAACATGATACTTAACTCAGATTTGCCATCGTTTCTATCCTATTTACCATAAAGATGATATAATGAGAAATGACTATAAATCCTTAAATATGAAGTTTATTTAACTAGCATGTTCTTGTAAAACTCTGACAGTAAGAGACTGTTCAGGTAATCTCTATTATCTCTTAGGCTGTTTAACAAGAGGTCTGGAGTAGAGTGGGAAAAGGCTTTATCTTGATGATTCTTTCTAAGAGTTCAGGGTGTGTCTGACAAAGGAAGAAAATAGACTTCAAAGCAGCACCTGGCATCTTCCCAGTCACTCACCCTATGGAAAGAGATGAACTTGTTATCGAAAAGTACTCAGATGGTGGAAGAATCCCACTCTGGGGCCTGTTTAATCTTTGACCTCAACTCAAGCAATGCAACATGGTAGAAAGATAATTCAGCCTATGCTTTGTGAATATTTGCCTTAAAATCTGACAGAGTCAAAAATCTGGATTAGATCCCTCACAGCAAGGAGATTTGGATTATTTGAAGAAAATGTGCCTTATGGGTAATGATTCAGCCATTGCTTACAGAGCCTGTAACAACAGCAGCAGCAGCAACAGAAATCCTCAGATAAAGAATCAGAGCAAATAGAATTTTCCGAAAGGGGTTAGCGTGGAAAGGAACCTCCTTAGGACAATAACCATACATTTCACTCATGTTTATGAAGAACATTGTGTGAGCATTTGAGCACAGAAACAGTTATCTCCAGAAATAGCAGGTTTTGCTTCTTAGGTGTTGAATCAGTTGAATTAATGCCCAGCATTTACCTACACCTACACACACAATCACACCTCAATCACTCACTCTTTCACATACACGCATTATCCAACATTTAGGTGCAAATTCAAGGTGCAACATCTAGGTGGTGAAGCTGCCAGTGTTCTCATCAAGTGGGCAGAGGACACGTTTTCTAGTTTCTAGCATACGGTTTTATTAAACACCCAATAAATATCACCTTTAACTGCTTTAAAAAGACTGTTAGAGAAGAATTGTGTGGGAAGAAAGATTCTTCCCTTTAAGGATAATTTTGTAACTTACAGATTTCAGCAAACCACTTTCTAACTGCAAATTTTTGTGTATTCTGTGGAAGAGAGAGCCAATCAGTATTTATGGTTCATGGGTTATCTTGTATGATGTTCATGTGTGCCTCTGATGCAAATCTGCAGAAGTAAAATAGGTTTCGGCAGACCGTCAAACATTTCAAATGCTGCATTTTTTAGTTTTGCTCTGAATTGACTTGGGTAAATCCCACTACAAAATGCCGATGCCCAGAAGTATTTTGACAACAAGAAATTTGTCTTAGAGCTGTAATTTACACAGCTTTTTTTATTTCCTAATTTAAAGCATATAAGTCTGTGTGAACTTTTTATTTCTCAAGCTTCTTACAATTAATGTTAGGAAACATTTGCCTTCAGTAAAGACTTAATCTTCCTAGTCCCTGTGAGAACAGCTGGCTCTCAAGGTAAACTTACAAGCAGCTTTTAAAATATTTCACTACATATTTAATACTGGCTTATTTTGTGAAAAATACTAAATTCTGCATTCTACGTATCACAGAAAAATCAGTGGAGAGAGCCAAACTTTGTAAATCATTTGCTCATCAACTCTGAATTGCTTTCTTTACGTGTAGGAAATCTGCTTAATAGTTTACTCTTACTAGGTAAATACATTGCTATTGCTCAATTTCAAGAATGTAAAACATATCCACAATTTCAGCTACTTCAAAAGGGTAATCCAGAGGAATTGGGAACTCGTGACCTGCCTATGCAACATTGCCATGTATTGAAACGAGTGGGGAAATTCTGAAACTAGCCATGCATTTCCAGCTGCGTTTGATGTTGGTGATACTATTCTGTATTCTTAGCATTGATTTCTATTGGATGAATTTTCTAAAACATAAAAAAATAAATTAGCATGTGTTGATTTATTTATATAATTAAAGGCTTATACATGTTTAAAACATAGTTCTATTTCCGAGTAAAAATATAAAGATCCAATTCTAAAGCTGCTCATCAGATGGGACTAGAGTCTGAACTGGAGTTTCAACCTTACCCACATGTACCCATTATTTAATTTCAGCCTAGTTTATAAATGATGTTAGGTTCACCTCCCAGAGGGAGGAATGTTATGATAGTCTTGAAAGACATCTGGCTCTGCTGAAGCCCATTAAAAGAAAAGTATTTTCTCTTGGTCAAAGAGTGAAATCTAACTCTGGCCTTAGGTGACAACCTATTATTGCTCCAATGGAAGTATTTTGCCAGCTAGTCATTGTTGAAGCTCATTGGATTCATAGCTGGGTAAGACACATGATGTTTCTCCCCAAGTACCACACAAACAATCTTCAAGCATTATTAAAGGGAGTCATAGGCATGAAGTTTCCATGTGGACATCATCTTTTTTCTCACTGACATACCATTTAAGTGTGTGTTGTCTTCAGTAACAGTGTCTTTCTATTATATTGTCAAGAGCAACCAAGAACAAAGGCAAGAGCCTGTGATGTTTAGAGGTCTGTGGGACTCCACTGCCCAACAACTTGAAAAGTAGTCACCTACACCTTGCACTGGACTTGTTAATTTGAGGCTCCATGGTTCCAAGGAGAAGCATAGTTCTTCTATTATAGAGGAACTCCATTCAAAGTAATTTATATATATATATATATATATATATATATATATATATATATATATATTCTAGGGAGCTTTTATAATTATATGTTTCCATGTGGTATTTTAAAGTCCTTTAGAATTAGTCATTCCACCATGTACACTCTTCTATCTGGACCGCCCATTTCCTGTCCCATTTTATCTTTCTAGCTTTTCTCTGAAAATTAATAAACTTGTGTTTAAGCTTAAAAAAAAAAACCTTGCAGATTTCAAATAGGTGGTTTTAGAATGCAACTGATAGTTTTAAATGCAGCTTCCATTTAAAAGTCTCCATTTAGATTTCAGTTCACCTTCAAAGAACTTTGCTGACTCTGGTTCGGCAATCACCCTTGGCCAGTTGTTTTGATTCCATACAAAAAATAAATCATATTTAAGAATTTAGAATTCTGAAACTTACCAAAAGAGTATCTTGCCAAACCCCAATGCATAGATAAAATTATTAAACACAGTGACAGTTAATGTTTCTAGCTTCACTTAATGACTGTTTTATCTCTGTGACATCAAAGGAAGAATCCTGATTTCAAAAGATAATATGTTAAAAATCACCCTATCTTGGGTGAAAAGCTATTACACAATTTCATGGAATTTGACAAGTTGTATCTTCTTAGCTGCCATCATAATTATCTCTATTATCACTTGAAGTATGCCTGTTAATGTACTGTCTGTGTAGATCCAGTTTTCAGTTCAAAAGACTTGGGAGTAAAATGTATATTCCTAATTTTTCTTTCCTATATGACATGGTCTAGATAGCAAGAAAACGTTATTATAAGTATCCATGATCACTTATTTGTGAATAATTCTGAAACTGGTTGTAGAACCATGCATTCTTATTTAATGTTTAATTTTCTGAAGTAGCCAGTAAGAAGAAGGTAGATTTTTGGTTTTGTCAAACAATTTTACACACTTGTTTTTCAGGAAATATTCAGCATATACATTCAAAATGTCCAAAATGAAGAACTCACTGTGACTAACCAGGCCCCTCCCCTAACTTTTTCAAAAGAATGATTATGTAAAACATATTGGAGTGAATATTTACCTTTTTTTGAAAAATGGCTCATCCTTTTGACCAGTATGATTTTAGAACCATGTTTACCTGTATCTATACGTCTTAACACAGTATATTAGTCACTGTTCTTACTGATGTACTAGAACATTCCAACTAAAGCAATTCAAGTGTTTACTTTGTCTCATGGTTTGGAGGCAGAGTCCCCCATGGAAGGAAGGCCCTGCAAGCAGCAGCTGGAGGTGCCTGGTCACGTGACCTGTGCACTCAAAAATCAGAGACATGAATGCTAGGCCTCAGCTTGGTTTCTCCTTTGCTTTTCAGGACCCTGTCCAATAATGGACCCTGACTATACTCGGGTTTTGCTGTCCCACCTCAGTTAATCTTGATAATCACTTCCTAGCAAGTCTCAGAATAACTGAATCTAAATAATCCCTAAAGGAAAGGGATAAAGTTTGCCTCCTAGGTGGTTTTATATCCTGAGAAGTTGACAACCAGTATTAACCATCACAACTGACATACCTCATTAATGGAAATAAACAATAGTTGGGAAAAGAACACGTGTCATCAATGTAATACTGGTATTAATATCATTAAATCAATAGCAATTTTGCTTAAAAAGTATTTTGTCTATAAAATATTTCAGAAATTAATGTAAGAATGTTTGCAGGCTTTTGCAGAGATCCTTTGAAGAATATTATAAGGTCTCTGCAATGATGTACATAAATGAAGTCACAAGTGCCAACTACATACCAAGGATGAGCAGGCAAGTACCCAAGCACTGAAAATCTCTGACTCATGCAGTTACAGTTCCTTTGTTACATCTGAATTGATCAGTTCATCATCAAAATCAGCACCAGTAAAGATTCATTATGGATGAATGTAACAATATCTCAGTGTGCTGGTGATGTCTCCACAATTTTAATCCTGATTTTTAACAAACAATAGGAATACATTTTATTTTAAGAACTGGACTCATTTAGCATTCAATCATGTCCAAAGGTATGTGGTCAATCTTGAAGTTCCTTACAAAGCTATAGCTCCAATAAAACAAAGGGATATCAAAGAGTCAAAGGATATAGTGTGATGATTTTGTTTTTCAACCTAAAATGCCAACCTTAGCTATTATAACCCCCAAATATCCCACTCATTCCATGTAATAACTTTATTATAGTCAGTGTGATTTTCTTAATGGACTTCAGTTAATAGTTTTATTAAAATAATTCACCATAAATGACTCACCACAGAAATGGCAAATGGTTAGTAATTGTTAAACGCATGAAACTCAAGAAGAACGAAGACCAAAGTGTGGATACTGTGCCCCTTCTTAGAATTAGGAACAAAACACCCATGGAAAGAGGTACAGAGATAAAGTTTAGAGCTGTGACGAAAGGATGGACCAGCTAAAGACTGCCATATCCAGGGATCTGTCCCATAATCAGCTTCCAAACGCTGACATCATTGCATACACTAGCAAGATTTTGCTGAAAGGACCCAGATAGAGCCGTCTCTTGTGAGACTATGCCGGGGCCTAGCAAACACAGAAGTGGAGGCTCACAGTCTGCTATTGGATGGATCACAGGGCCCCCAATGGAGGAGCTAGAGAAAGTACCCAAGGAGCTAAAGGGATCTGCAACCCTATAGATGGAACAACATTATGAACTAACCAGTACCCCAGAGCTCTTGTCTCTAGCTGCATATATATCAAAAGATGGCCTAGTCGGCCATCACTGGAAAGAGAGGCCCATTGGACTTGCAAACTTTATATGCCCCAGTACAGGGGAATGCCAGGGCCAAAAAGTGGGAGTGGGTGGGTAGGGGAGTGGGGGGGAGTGTATTGGGGACTTTTTGGATAGTATTGGAAATGTAAATGAGGAAAATACCTAATTAAAAAAAAAGAAATCCTGTCTCAAAAAACGAAAAATAAATAAATAAATAAATAAATAAATAAATAAATAAATAAAAACAAAAAACAAAAAAAGAAAGAAATTATATTGAAATCACTCAACTTTTCTTGACTGATTGCAAAGCCAAGTTTGTTGAGATGTCCTTTCATAAAGCAGACCAACTTGAGCATGTTGTGGAATCTCCTGCATTGGAAGGCATGCAGGAGTGAGTTTCAGAATGATCTCACGGTCGAGCCTTGATGTAGTTAAGATATAAATCCAGTGAAATTCTAAAGTTTTTGAGAAATCCTGACATGAGAATGAATTCAATTTCATGTACAATCAGATAGCAGAGGTATTGTGGGTACTTTTGTGCTGTATAAGAATAGCTTCACTAGTAATTTTGAAAAAAAAATACATACACTGAAGTGTCTATAGATGAAAAATTATGAACATGTGGCAAGCAGGATGCTAATAGATAAATAAGATAGACATAAGGAACATAAAAGGTTCCTTTATTTCCTTCTACATTTAAATTATCCACATGACTATTTATTTATTTATTTTCATTCATTCATTCATTGCCTTGTTTGCTGGGAGTATTAGAGACTTATGGTTCTCACAAAATGCATAATAATTATCATCATAATTTTATGGCCTAAAGCTAAAATTTCTTTCTCTTCTTTGGGAGGAAATAGAATAATTCTAAATCTTGAGGCATACTGAAAATTATTTTAAGTAAAATAAATTAGGGTATTATTTTTTATTGCCTTACTGTGCTCTGAGCACAGCCATTGTTTTAGTAACTTAAAGTGAAGAATTTCTTATGAAAGTGGGGAATATCTATGATTGGTGTGAGTTCATAGGTAAGATGAAAAACTGCTCTAATAATTTTGTGAGATTTGAGAGGACAGTGAAAATCCTCATTAAATGGATATTTGTAAGATTTAGAGATTTTTTTTTTGAAGTCAGGATACAGTACATTGACAACCAAAGGTGAAATGTTCCTGTTTTGTTATTTCTAGAGTTAAACAAGAGAAAGCAGAAATACATGCCTCCGAGGGCTGCATATGAGTGTATGGTCACAGCCTGTTGAGACTGCTTAGTTTAGCTTCCATTGAAGAGACAAAGCAGGATGAGACAGCTTTTGCAGGCTCCCTTTAGACTACTTGGATTGTTCTGTTGGCTTTGAACCAATGAGACTCTATCTACCTGTCTGGAACTTGGCCTCAGAGAAGAGGAACTCAAAAAAAAAATATCTAGGGTAGGCAAACTGTATATACTTAGCCTTTTATAAATGGAGGCCCAGTTGAAAAGCAGTTGGAGACAGGATTTAGTAAACTGTAAGACGAAATTGAATATTTTTAGCTAAAACTTCTAATCTGGGTCAAAACAGCCATTGTGAAATATTCCACTAACTTTGTCTTCTTGATGTTTTAACATCAGTTTTGTGCTTAGTTATTTGGGGCATAAGTGTGGCCTGAAAAACTTTCAGAGAGCTGAGCATGAGGTGCCCTAAAAACATAAAAAAGGAGAGTCAAATGGACAAACTGGGTAGAAGCATTTAGGTTGCACAAGGTCATCCTGCATTATGTCCATGTACACTTGATATAACTAGGAGGCTATATCAGTAACAGCATGGACCTCCAGTAACCATTGGATAAGTTATGGAGTAGGTTAAATATGTGGATTCCACTTGTATTTATACTAAAGCAACTACGTGTGGTGTGTGTGATAAATAATCAAATATGATTTTGGTCTAGCCTTAAATAGGTAGTCATGGTGCACCTTACCCTTGGAAATTTGAAACTCTAGAGTTGAACAGTTGTATCATCAATGTTAGCATTAATTATTCTAGATTGCAGAGCTTTATTTAGAAAGGGGAACTTCGGCAGTTCTAGCAATCCCAAGCTGGTATATATTAGTGTAAAATGTATTTGACAGTTGACTTGGGTTGAGAAAGCATCATTATCATTTGTAAACATGAGGAGGTCCAGCATGGCTTGTGGTTTGGGAGTAGAGAAAGGCAAGATGCTAGGATGAGCACCTTTGCTTGCTGTACATTACCTATCCCTGCTAGGTCCTTTCCATGGGCAAGTTGAACCTCCTCACTGCAATGTGGATAAATGAGAAATACTAATGTACAGGACTGGAAGAGAACAGTAGTTCTTGAGTACAAGTTGGACATATGAAGCTATACATCAATAGCTGTGTATCAAGGAAGTATGCATGTGACATATGGTACATACTGTCATGTCAGCGTGTATCATGTGTCACATGCATACAAGACAAACATATATATGCACATATATCACACACACTCATACACAAACCACACATACCCGTGTCACACACACGTGTGTGCATTTGCCAAGGAAGTATGCATATGCCATGCATATATATATATGAAATATCCACATATATACTATAACGTCTGGTCTGCAATTAGTGAAACTATTTTGAAAGGATTAGAAGATTTGAGAGGCTCAGTTTCTCTCTCTCTCTGTCTCGTCTTTCTCTGTCTTCCTCTCTGTCTCTTTCTGTCTCTCTCTGTCTCTCTGTATCTCTCTGTGTCTCTATGTGTGTGTCTCTCTCTCTACCTGATACCTGTGGATCAGAATGTAAAGCTTTCAGGTACTGCTCTGGTACCATGATTGTTTGCTTCTTGTCAAGCTGATCATGAACCAATTCTCTGGAACTGTAAGTAAACCCCCAATTAAATGCTCATGCATTATTTTAAGAGTTGTGTCAGTAGTGATGTCTTTCACTGCAATATAACAATAACTAAGACAGAGCATCTCAATAAGAGGGTAACCAGGCCTCGTTAGTTATTCAGTGCTAATGAAATCATGGGTTATTAGAGGAGAATCTAAAACCACTAATTTTCTAAATCAGTATAACCTTTAACAACTATTAATTGTGTTCAGATCCATAGTCAGTTACCACGAAGTAGAGTATGGAATGGCATAGGCATGGTCAATAGTTAGAGCCACAGAGAATCAGCCACATGGGTAATTCACCATGAGGCAGCTACTCTATAGACACTGCATCTGTCCTGATCTGCAGACATTGAACTCAAAACAAGCTGCTGAGGCAAGGCTCTACTTTCCTGTTGATCACTCTATGCTGCTCACTCGACTCAAATGCTTCTTAATATTTATGGATTCTTTACATGACAGGACACAGCATGATGACACTTGGAGAGAAAAGACAGAACTGTGAAGCTGCTGCTCAAATGAAAGAAGTGCTGGTTGCATTCAGGTGTGATTACAGCAGATGAGGCTTGGAAGAGGCATCTTGGGCATAGAGATCCAGTGAACATTGCTGTATAGTAGCTTCACTGAGCACTGACTACCTAGAGTGATCTCCTGGACATAATGTACAACAACTGATCCAGACAATGAAAGTACAAAAGACTAACTTGAGGCATGTGCACAGAAGCTCTGAGGAAGGCAATCCAGTAAAGAAAAGATTGGAGTTGAGGACTAAGCAAAGTGTTTATGAAGGGAAATTATGAGTAGGAGCTATGACCTCAATTTGGGCCAAAGAGAACTAGTAACATTTTATATTGTAAAGACATCCTTGGTTCCACTATTTCATTCAGTTCCATGTTTTCATGAAGCCTTCCTTAATATTACATATTTAGATATTTCCATTCATTCTCCTGTCTTCTCTCCTGTCTCTCCCCATACCTGATCCTGTCTCCCTTCCCCTCTCCTTCTTGTCTCCCACTCAGGTCCCTTCCTCTCTTTCTTCCTTCCATGATTATTTTGTTTCCCTTTATAAGTGGGGTTAAAGTATCCTCACTTGGGCCTTCCTTCTTGTTAAACTTCTTATGGTCTGTGAGTTGGATCATGGCATACCATGCATGTCCTTTTGGGTCTGGGTTACCTCACTCAGGATATTTTCTAGTTCCATTCATTTGTATGCAAAATCCACAACATTCTCATTGTTGTAGTTAAATAGTGTTCCATTGTGTAATTGAACCACATTTTCTGTATCCATTCTTTGGTTGAAGGACATCTGGGTTGCTTCTAGCAGCTATCTGAGACAGATGCAGATACTTACAGCTAACCATTGGACTGAAGTCAGGAACCATTATGGAAGAATTAGGGGAAGAACTGAAGGAGCTGTGGGTAGATGGCAAATCCATAGGAAGGACAACAGTATCAAGTAACCTGAACCCCCTAGAGCTCCTAGAGACTAAGCCACTAACCAAAGAGTAAGTCCAAGGGCTAGTCCAAGGCCCCCAGAATATGTGTAGACTGCTTTGCCTGGCCTCAATAGGAGAGGATGTACCTAATCCTGCAGAGACTAGATGCCCCAGGGAAGTAAGATGTGGTGGGGTATCCTCTCAGAGGAAAAGGTGAGGAAGGATGAGGTGGAGGGGTTGGGGCTGCATTTAGGATATAAATAAATGAAACAATTAATTAAAAATGAAAACATATATCACATATCTGGAAAAGAGCTACATAGTTTATTTCCTAGGGTTTTCCTTTAACAGTTGTATCCTTATTACACAGGCTAGACTAAGGTTTTCTAGCAGGTCTACAGGAACCACCAAGCTTCCCTTGTGTTGCTGTGCTGATCTGATACTCTGGTCCTTGCTCTGCCTGTTTTGCTTACTGACCCTAAGATGAGCAGATATGCTGTGCCAGATGCTTGAACCATTGTACACTCATCATCCTAGGCATAAAAAGCCAAATACAAGCCAATCACAGGCTGAGTCTTTCAAAACAAACCAAAGCAAATTCTCTCTTTCTGTAAGGTTATTTTCTCAGTGTTTACAGGAAGCTGTTGAGTGCATCATGTTGCTGCTTATCTAACTACTAGGATTATTTTTTTCATCTTCAGTCATTCTTTTCCAGACACACAACTTTCCCAATGGATTTGACATGTATACTCTCATTGATCAGAAGCATAGCTTTTGGGGAGTGAATTAGGTTCTTATCATGCATTTATCCACTACACACTTTGCATTTGACAATGCTGTATTTGCTGCCTAGCTTTATAACTGTCTATTTATATTTCTACTGACTTCACTCCTCTAAAAAGCTTGTGTCTTATTCTGGTTTTACTCTCAATATTTAGCACAATACAATTTGCTAGAAGAGATGTGATAGCTCTCCTCTCTACTTTCTAGTTTGAGAAGGATAGAAAAGCAAACCAAGATAAAGCCAAAGGTCATATTCATCATCTCAATTATGAGCACAGTTCAGGTAATTGGACACTTATTGGCAGAGCTGATGGTCTTGCCTATTGTCTGATTTCCAGTTGGCACGGATGTGCCAGTCAGTCTCAGGAAGCACCAGGCTACGGAGATCACCGCAAACTTGTAATGAGAAGGAGCTGAAAAGCTCTGGAACTGTAGTAATTGAGCATCATTCACAGAGTGAAAAGGTCATGAGTGGGAAAAAGCACACTCATTAGCAAGCCTGGACCACTGCATTCTGTGTCTAAAACAAAACACTGAAACCTGCCTCTAGGAGCAAGAGCATAGATATAACACATTGAGAAACGCAGATATTGGAAGTTAGGATACAAAGATATCATCAACATCTCATTTTGATAAGTTCTGCTCATTTAAAATGGCTATCAATACATTAAATATTAATTTACTAAAATGACTTTCACTCTCCACATAAATTGAATTTCTTCAATGATTATTCATGTATAGCAAATATAACCTTCCAGGAGGCTTAGGTTGACAGCAATTATTTAATTTTAGGCTTCACTGTTTTATTTATTATTTTCCCTCAAACAATGGCCTTTGCTTCCTGTGGTGTAATAGGAAATTCAGTGAACAATAAATTAGTTATAAAATCCTAAAATTTTAAACATAGCAACTTACAAGCTGCTTAGCAACAGTCTAGGATGCCAAAGCTTAATTTTGGATCAGCTAGCCTGAAGGAGCTGCAGAATTAATTTTTTATATTGCAATACCTTAGAAAGCTGCTAGTCCATGTCAAAAATATTTTTTTTGCCATCCCAGTTATTAAATTTTTTAGAGCTTCTTCAAGCATCAAATCAAATGCGCTTTTTATACTTGACAATATTTTTATTAAAAAAATAGAAAGTTTATTTTTGATTATAGATAGAACACTTGAATATAATGAACTAAGTTGCAAGCGAAATATTTAAATGCTTAATTTTATTATTTTTAATTATGTGTACTTTGTGCTATGTGCACATGAGTTGAGGTGTACCTAGATCTCCCTAGAGCTAGAGTTTAGGTTGTTGTGAGCCCCCAGACGTTGATGCTGAGAGCTAAAGTTCAGTCTTCTGCCAGAGCAGAACAACATTAACTCTAAGCCTCACCATCAGCTCCATGAAAATCAAGTATGTCACTTGATGTCAAATTGATGTATCTCAATGGAAAGGGCATGGAGAACTGGTTAATCAAAGTAATTTATGGTGATCTGAATGAGAAAGTCCCCCATACACCCATGTGTTTGAATACAAGACAGACAGGCTTTGAGGTCTCAAAGCAGCAACAGCATAGCACCTCTAGTTTATGCTGCTTTGTGCAACATGTGATTGCTGCCCCAGCCACCATACCTACTCTGCTGCCAAGCTTTCCTTGCCATGATGCTGTTGGAATCTTATTGCAATCCAAATAAACTCTTCCTTGGTTGTGTTCTCTTATCACAGTAATGTAAAAGTGACTAACATACTATTTTTACATCATTCTCAAAACAGAGAAAATGAAATAAAATTCTTCATTCTGAAAGTCTACCACACATTAAAAATGGATGTCAATAGCAAAAGAGAAAACGAATCAGAAATCCATGGCAGTTAAAAAGCACATCACAGAACCAACATTGGGCATAGGAATAAAAAATAATATTAAAAAAAAAAAACCAACAACACATTTTTTTCTAGCTCTATCCATTTACCTGCAAATCTGATAGCTTCACTTTCTTAAAAACCAGATAATATCCCATTGAGTATTTTACCATATTTTTTGTCCTAAATACATCAGTTGATGAGCAGCTAATGTAGTTCCATTTTCTGGTTATTGTGAATAGGACAGCAATGAACATGCGGGTGCAAGTATCTCTGTAACAGGACACACAGTCTTGTAGAAACATACATCATGGTACTATAGCTGGATTATATAATAGATTTATTTTGTCTTCGTCATTGATTTCACAGAAATATGAAAATAAAGTTAAAATATAACAAGTTAAATTTTGATAAGATTTAATATTTCTAAACATCATAGTGTATAAAATAATTAAGATGATTCTAAAATGATATCACAAGATAACAAAAGTAAGATCTTGTATCAGTATCCTCTCTGAAAAAAATTATGTGTTCCTGCACATTAACAAGCGACTGTAAAGTAGTATTTCCAAACTAATGAAAATGTTATTGGAAAGAGTCCAAATATTGCTTACTGTACAATGCAATAATAATAACAACACAAAACATTGTGTGAAGATAATTTCTAGTATTTTTTTTAAAAGAGTGATGTATTATTTAACATATACAAGCACGGTTTTATGTAGTTTCTAAGAAAACAAAAGAAATGGCATGCCAACAGATTAAAACAACATCAAAAGAAGCCCATTTGGGGATTCTGTCATAGAAAGTAGAATCTACTAGAAGAACAAATCTCTCTCTTTAAAGGAATTTACTGTTTTGTTTTGTTTTGTTTTCTCTATTTTTTTAATTAGGTATTTTCCTCATCAAAGCTATTACTATTATTCAGTTAGAAAACACAAGCTGAAAATGCTAAAAATAATATTCGAACACACTCATTCTTGTATCATTGAACGTGTCATTCCACTGGTTCCTAGGAGCAGAGTCTGATGGAAAGCATTTGGGAATGACGGCCATCTAAAGATGGATTAGTGTGTTCCTCTTACATTGGATCATATCATTAAATCTGCCTAGTCTGAATACAATCAGAGTTCATTTTTCCTCATATTGGTTTGTTTTGGTATATTCTCATCCCTTTCCTGTGGTGTTTAAAACATTAGGTTTAATTTCCAAAGCTTCATCAATGAATTGTTATTAGCCTCTGCCTTCCATTAATAAGATGCTTCCTCAGGCACAGACTACTAACCCTATCACTCAGGAGACAGAGGCAGGCAGATCTCCAGTTTCAAGACAAGTGTAATCTTATGTACATTACATAGATTGTATGTAAGCTCCAGGCCAGCCAAGGATACATAGAAAGACCCTATCTTAAATGAAAAATGCCATGAATGCCTGGTTTAGAAAATTATAAATGAGCAAGCAAAAAAGATACATAGAATAAACTGATAATATTATGATAGCATTTGGCCAGAAATAGACACTTAATTTATCACTACCTTCCTGAGGATTATGCTTGTATTGGTATTTCTATGGTTTAAAATGATTCTACAAAGATTCTTGATACTGTTTTTTCTCCAGAAGTAATACATTAAAGCTACAATTAAAAATAAACTGAATTCTCTCAAAATACGTTTGTAAGGCTGTATTTACTCCCTGTCATTAAATACATGTGTTTTCTAAAATACTACATCCAAAATATGATTCTAATAAACTTTTAAATTACAAATTTTATTTCTTAAACTTTTCATACAATATATTTGATCCCATTCTTTCCCTTCTCCCAAGTTCTCTACCTACCTCACTATCCACCCAATAAACATTATACTGGACTATTTTTACTGGCCTCTGTTTCAGAATCTAATTCATGTTTTTTTTTTCTTTTTTTTGGAATTTTTTTCTTTTTTGAAAACACCTTTCTAGAAGGAAAAATTTATGGAAAACTTGCCAAGTTTTGTTCAGATATCAATTTATGTTAACAAATTCTGAGTTATATTTTTCTAGTACTGTATTTTCTAAAATTTAAATATTTTGTTGTTGTATTTTTTGTTTTGTTTTTCAAGACAAGGTTTTTCTGTGTAGCACTGGCTATCCTGGAACTTGCTCTGTAGACCAGGTTGGCCTTGGGCTAAGAGATCTTCCAGCCCCTGCATTCTGAATGCTGGGATTAAAGGCATGTGCCACCCTTGCCTGACTGACTGTATTTTCTTTAAAAAGAAAACTATTCCAATGGAGGGGCTAGAGAAAGGACCAAAGGAGCTGAATTAGCTTGCAGCCCCATTGGAGGAATAACATGTGAACCAACCAGTACCCCCAGAGCTCCCAGGAGCTAAACCACCAACCAAAGAGTTCACATGGAGGGACCCATGGCTCCAGTTGCATATGTAGCAGAGGATGGCCTTGTTGGACATCAATGGGAGGAGAGGTCTTTGTTTCTGAGAAAGTTCAATGCCCCAGTGTAGGGGAATGCCAGAGCAGGTAGGTAGGACTGGGTAGGTGAGTAAGCAGGGGGAGGGGGTTGTGTAGGGGGGTTTTGGAGGAGAAACCAGGAAAGGTGATAACACTTGAAATGTAAATAAAGAAAATATCTAATAAAAAAGAAGGAAACTATTTTTTTCAGATTATAATGACATCATTTCGACATTCCCTTTCACCCCTCTAAATTCTCCCATGTACTCCCCCTTGCTGTCTTTCAAATTCATGACCTCTTTTTTTCATTAATTGCTGTTCCATACACATATGTACATACATATATATTCCTAATAGATAAAACCTGCTTGGTAGGTATGTCCTGTTACTTGTATGTATGTTTTCAGGAATGAGCATTTGGTATTGGGTAAACAATTGGTGTGTTCTTCCCTGCGGAAAGCTATGCTGTTCCAGGCATTCCTTAGTTCTCTGCAGGTTTGAGGGCTCAGGGGCTTTCCACATCCTCTTCAACATGTTTATAGTTGTTGTGCTTAACTGTCATGTCATCATGTCGGTAATACTTTATAGGTGTCGCTTCTAACATGAGGAGACACAATCTCCCAGTAACTCTCTGATCCCCTGGCTTTTAGCCTTTCTGCCTCCCCTTTTGAATGACCTTCAGACCTTAAGGCTGGGTGGTTATGACACAGATTATCCACTGGGACTGGGCTCCACAACTCAGCATTTGTTTGGTTGTGGTTTTCTCAAGCGGTGTCTATCCTTGCAGAGAAGTTTCCTTGACGAGGGAACTTATGCACTTATCGATTTGCATAAGGACACACACATTTGGAAAGTAGATAGGAACCATGCTGGTTTTGTAAAGAGGCCTTGTAGGTTCTCCTCCCAGATCAAGATCACTGGCCCTGGGAAGTTTGCTGGATTTCCAGGAAGCTTCTCTGTTGTTGAGTGGTTCTCAATTCAGCTAGAAAGCTGTTGGTTACCACCAAGGTTTGCGGCCACGTACCCCTTTAATCTCAGCACTCAAGAGGCAGAGGCAAATGTATCCCCAATTTCCAAGCCAGCCAGCTTCACTGTAGTGAAGGCATTCTCCTACAACATCCTATACAAACTTTCTGAGGTTTATCCAGTGTTTGAGCAGCCTGCAGCTGGGCTTCATTGTAGGAATGCTAACATGTCTATCATTCTACTGTCCTGGTTTTGATTCATATTTTTCTCTTGCTGTTATAAATAGTGCTAATCAGCATATTGCTGTCTTTCCCAGTGCACAGCATCCATTTCTCAAAGATTTATGGTTAAAGGATCCATGGGCTCAACTTCCATTCCTCCATGCTTGTTCTATATGATTCTCCATCCCACACAGCCATCAACTGGGGTTCTTATTTCTGTCATCAGTATATGTGATGGCATCTTACTGAGATTTCGAAATATATTTGTTATTTATTTTGTGTGGTTAGGGGGCAGTGAGCATACCACAGTGAGTATATGGAGGTAGAGGATAACTTGCTAAAACTGGTATTTTCCTTCCACCATGTGGGTCCATGCACTGGTGAATCTTCATCAACACACAGGTTGGGTTCTAGTTCTTTCAAGGAGCTCTGTCCCACATTCTTCCTTGCTAAAGTCGTTGCACATCGCCCTGCCAGCTCCTCAGGATCAACCTACCTGCCATCAATGCCATGTGGCAAGAGCATGAAAGACACAGCCAGTCAGAGCAAGACCCTGTGTGCGCTTGCGCAGTGTGCTGCTATATTTTGATTTTTAAAATAAACATATTTACAATGAATTTTAGACTTATCTAAAGTGAAAAGTAGTTCTTTTTTCCCATATCCCCATTACTCTCATTACTTTTGTTTTAATCACTAAATAATCACACAACACTACAAAAACACAAAATCTTACATTGACAAAACATTAATTATTTTCCTTGTTCAAGCTTCCCCGTTTGACCATTGGTGGCATTTCTATGGTAAAGATTTGATCACGATTCCATCTTTATTCAGTGGCCTTAGCTCCTACTCTGTTCTCGTGCATGCCATTACTTTAATTTTCTTTTGTCTTTCATGAGTCTGAGTCTCCTCAGAATGGTGAGTAGATACTAGAGAATGATGTCTTGATTTCTATTGCTTGCACTGTTAGACTGAGTTTATGGATTTGTGATAAGAATAACAAATGCTGTCGGGTGCTCCTTGCTGTGTTCAGTGAATGTCAGGGAAACAAATCAAAGTGTCTTTATCCTGGTGGTAATTAGATGGTTTCAAAGAGAAAGCATCTGCCAATCCTTCCATTGTAAAGTTAGTATTTCCCTCTATTACAGATAAGTGTCTTAGGTAGAAGTGTTTTGATGGTATCCATGCATACAATGTTCCTCATACTATCACTAAATAATCTTGGGGTCATTAGCTCTTTTCATCTGTAAATTATTACCGAGTTCTTTGTATAACAGCACTTTTCCATTTCTACCATTCAGCTCATACTGATTTACTGAAATTCTTCTGCAAAAATGTTTTTTTTTGTTCTGCTTCTCTAGTTATCAATTCAATTAAATCTTCATAGCAGCATGTATTTATGAATTTATTTTATTGTGTTTATTATAATCCAATACTAAAATTTTCTCCTAAAATTACCTGTTTATGACAATGTGGGTGTCTATATTGTGACTTGTGTACTTTCTTTTTTCCCTTTGGTTTTTTGAGACAGTGTTTCTCTGGGTAGCCCTGGCTATCCTGGAACTCACTCTGCAGATCAGGCTGGCCTCAAACTCAGACATCCTCATACTTCTACCTCCTGGGTGCTTGTGCCACCCCCACAATCTAACTTGTGAATATATCTTTTGAATACATTTCAATCATCTCCAGGAGATATTCTTACACTAGTATCAGAATGGTTCAGGGCAATTATGTTCCTTCTGTTCCCTCTCCTTATACTCAATATCTGCACACTAGAGTCTGGGACTAAAAATAAGCATCGTTGCAGTTGAAAGTATAACGTAAAAACAAAATTTTAGGCCTTTAGGCCCAGGTTCGAGAATGTGACCTTTGTGACTTAATGCTCCAAGGTATGCTAATCATAAAACAGATAGCGATATTCCTCCATCCACCCACTTCCTGGGTTCAAAGAGTGTTCATTCAAAGAAAGTCACCCTGACCATTGCCAGAACCCGCTATGCAAATGTGCTATTGTTAGGGGCTCTTAGAAACTATCTTGAGAGATAACCTGCACAATTACCGGGTATTCCTTGTGACTCTTGTGACTTTGCACTTCCTTGGGACTCTTAACTGGTATCTTTGGTATTTTCCAACAATGCCCTCCCCACTTCCTTGAGTTGTGGTTTCTTCCTTTAAATACCCCCTTACCCAGCTACTCGGGGTGCCATGGTCCTCTAACCCTGTGTGGTGTATGACCGTGGACCCGAGAGCACTCTTGAATAAAAATCCTCTTGCAGTTTGCAGCAAGACCATTTCTTGTGAGTGGTTTAGGGTGTCACCTCTCCTGAGTCAGAATGTGGGGGAGTCCTCACATTGTGGGTCTTTCACAGTTATACCATTGTTTGTTGTTGTGCTAGCTGACTGGCTGGAAAATAAAGCTGCACCCAATAGACACTTTAACTAAACTATATGTATCTGTAAACATATTTAAAGCAGGAGTTCAAGTACATGCTTTCACTTACAGTCCAATATCAGAAGTTCATTGTACCCTTTGAATTTTCCTCACTTAGAAAATACTTTTCACTGATGCAAATGGGGATCTCAGATCCTCACTAAGTAAATAGATTGCTTATTAGGCCTTAAAATATTTTATAAGACTCTAAACAAATTACCATTTGAAATATACTTAGAACCAAGAATGGAGTGTCTCTAGATTCAGGCTTTGTCATAACAATTCTAAAGCACAATCAAATACTACACTATGAAATTACTGCAGTTAGTTTCATCTTTCACCAACCATTAGAGTGGATTACATTTTTCACTCATGTTTTTTGTTTAATGGTTACTTCTTGGATTCAATTTTAAATTTCTCCCATAACTCATTGTCTTCAATTGTTTGTTTAGTATCTATAAATGCAAAGCATTTCATTAAGTCTCATTGTCAGAGTGTGAATAGTTACATTCAAAGTGGTCTTTATGGGCTCTATAATCCTTTCTCACTCCTCTGTTTGCAGCATTCCATTCTCTTAATCTCATTTATAGCCAATTCATCTTCTTTTGCATTTCTTTTGTCTAGATAGGTAGGTGCATTCACAAAAGTAATGAGTCACTTTATGTTTTAGGTAATGGTATGCACTGGAATCCATGCCAGCTAAGGCCACAGATTGTTTCCTCATTCTTTACAGCTATTATGTGAGTGCTCCATGATATCAATACATTAGTAGTAATTTGGTCACATGGGCATTTTGTTTTCTCCAACACTCCGTGATCACAGATGAGTTTCAAGTGAATGGATTTGTGAATACACATTTTCACAGTTTGCACATTCATGTTCAGCATATTTTCTTAGAAGTGTATTGTTATGTGGAAGAATTTTCTAACTACAACTGTCCAGATTTCTCCATCAATGCATTTCTAGACCAAGAATATTATTGTAAGGCCTTTCACACTTATAAGCAAACTACCATTGTGAAAGTAATAGTTCTGAAAGCACTGTATTGGCTAAATTAGTCAGAAAGCTGAAAATTCAGGAAAGGCTATAAAAATTATTAAAATTATTAAATAATTTCACTTCTAAATTTGTATAAATGTAAGCATAAGAGCCAAAATAGGTAATAAAATTAAATAAACTCCCAGCATGCAGGTTTTAAAGATTTTTTTTATCTCTCTTTTTCTATTGGTTATTTTATTTATTTATATTTCAAATGTTGTCCTCCTTCCTGGTTTCCCTTCTACAAACCCTCTATCCCATCCTCCTCTGCCTTGCTGCTATGAGAGTGCTCCCCCATTCACCCAGCCACTACTGCCTCACCTCCAGAGTATCCCTCTACAATGGGTCATCAAGCCTTCACAGGATCAAAGGCCTCCCCTTCCATCGATGTCAGATAAGGCAATCCTTTGCTACATATGCAGCTGGAGCCATGGGTCCCTCCATGTGTACTCTTTGGTTGGTGATTTGGTCCTTGGGAGCTCTAGGGGGTCTGGTTGGTTGATACTGTTGTTCTTCCTATGGGGTTACAAACCCCTTCAGCTCCTTCAGTCCTTCCCTAGGTCTTCCATTGGGGTCCCTGTGCTCAGTCTGATGGTTGGCTAGGAGCATCCACTTCTGTATTGGTCAGGATCTGGCATAGCCTCTCAGGGGACAGTGATATCAGGGTCCTGTCAGCAAGTGCTTCTTGGAATCAGCAGTAGTGTCTGGGTTTGAGCCTGCAGATGGAATGGAACCCTAGGTGGGGCAGTCTCTGGATGGCCTTTCCTTCAGTTTCTGCTCCACTCTTTGTCCCTGCATTTCCTTTTGACAAGAGCAATTCTGGGTTAATATTTTTGAGATGGGTGGGTGGCACCATACCTTGACAGGGGGCCATGCCTAACTACTTGATATAGTCTCTAGAAGCTCTCTCTCCCCTTTGTTGGGTATTTCAGTTATAGTCATCCCTGTTGAGTCCTGGGATCCTCTTGCTTTCCTAGCATCTGGGACTTTCTAGTGATTACTACCAGTTCCCTAATCCCCACTGCTACATACCTCTGTTCAATTTCCTGACACTTTGTACTTCTCTGTACCCCCAGTCTCCTCCCACACCTGATCCTACCCTTTTTATTCCCACCCTCTCCTCTTTCTCTCCAAGGTCCCTCTCTCGCTCCCTATACCTCCCTTGATTATTTTTCCCCATTTTAAGTATGACTGAAGCATTGGTCTTCCTTTTTCTTGCACTTTATATGGTTTGTGAGTTGTATCGTGGGTATTTTGCTTTTTGGCTAATATCTGCTTATCAATGAGTACATACTATGTGTGTGCGTTCTTTTGTGACTGGGTTACCTCACTCAGGAAAATGCAAATCAAAATGACCCTGAGATTTCACATCACACCAGTAAGAATGGCTAAGATCAAATACTCAGGTGACAACAGATGCTGGTGAGGATATAGAGAAAAAGGGACATTCCTCCATTGCTGGTGGGATTGTAAGCTGGTACAACCACTCTGGAAATCAGGTGGCAGTTCCTCAGAAAATTGGACAAAGTCTTATCTGAGGACCCAAGTATACCACTCTTGGGCACATACCTGAAAGATGTCCCAGCATATAACAGGGACACATGCTCCACTATGTTCATAGCAGCTTTATTTATAATAGCCACAAGGTGGAAACAACCCAGATAGATGTCCCTGAACAGAGGAATGGTGGTACATTTACAAACTGAGTACTACTCAGCTATTAAAAACATTGACTTCCTCTTCCCGTCTGACCAGCACCGGGGTAGCTAGGGCGCAGGGTCTGCTGACACTCGCCAACTACCCACAACACCCGCCACAGGATCTTAAGAATTCCGGTGAGTGGAACACAGCTTCTGCTCCAATCCAATTGCAAGCAAGACCTGAGACTGCATTAGTTAGGGAAGCAGAAAACCGGCCTGAGTAGAGCCACAAGCCTCATCCTGTCTGACCAGCACCAGCGTACCTAGGGCGCAGGGTCGGCTGACACCCACCAGCTGCCCACGACACCCGCCACAGGATCTTGGGACTTCTGGTGGGTGGAACACAGCTTCTGCTCCAATCCAATCACGCGGGACCTGAGACTGCTTTAGTTAGGGAAGCAGAAAGCCGGCCTGAGTGGGGCCACAGGCCTCTTCCTGTCTGACCAGCACCGGGGAGGCTGGGGCGCGGGGTCGGCTGACACCCGCCAGCTACCCACGACACCCGCCACAGGATCTTGAGACTTCTGGTGAGTGGAACACAGCTTCTGCTCCAGTCCAATCGTGCGGGACCTGAGACTGCTTTGGTTGGGGAGGCAGAAAACCGGCCTGAGTAGGGCCACAAGCCTCTTCGGGTCTGACCAGCACCCGGGTAGCTAGGGTGCAGGGTCAGCTGACACCCGCCAGCTACCCACGACACCTGCCACAGGATCTTAAGACTTCTGGTGAATGGAACACAGCGTCTGCTCCATTCTTTAAACAGTGACAACGATAACAACTAACCCCAGAGATTACCAGATGGTGAAAGGTAAACGTAATAATCTTACTAACAGAAACCAAGACCACTCACCATCATCAGAACCCAGCACTCCCACTTCGCCCAGTCTAGGGCACCCCAACACACCGGAGAAGCTAGACCCGGATCTAAAAGCATATCTCATGATGATGGTAGAGGACATCAAGAAGGACTTTAATAACACACTTAAAGAAATACAGGAGAACACTGCTAAACAGGTAGAAGACATTAAAGAGGAAGCACAAAAATCCCTTAAAGAATTGAAGGAGAACACTGCTAAACAGGTAGAAGACATTAAAGAGGAAGCACAAAAATCCCTTAAAGAATTGCAGAAGAACACTGCTAAACAGGTAGAAGACATTAAAGAGGAAACACAAAAATCCCTTAAAGAATTGCAGGAAAACCAGACCAAACAGGTGATGGAATTGAATAAAACCATCCAGGACCTAAAAAGGGAAGTAGTGACAATGAAGAAAACCCAAATTGAGGCAACCCTGGAGATAGAAACCCTAGGAAAGAAATCTGGAACCATAGATGCGAGCATCAGCAACAGAATACAAGAGATGGAAGAGAGAATCTCAGGTGCAGAAGACTCCATAGAGAACATTGGCACGACAATCAAAGAAAATACAAAATCCAAAAAGATCCTAACTCAAAACATCCAGGAAATCCAGGACAAAATGAGAAGACCAAACCTATGGATAATAGGAGTAGATGAGAATGAAGATTTTCAACTCAAAGGACCAGCAAATATCTTCAACAAAATTATAGAAGAAAACTTCCCAAACCTAAAGAAAGAGATGCCCATGAACATACAAGAAGCTTACAGAACTCCAAATAGACTGGACCAGAAAAGAAATTCCTTCCGACACATAATAATCAGAACAACAAATGCACTAAATAAAGATAGAATACTAAAAGCAGTAAGGGAAAAAGGTCAAGTAACATATAAAGGCAAGCCTATCAGAATTACACCGGATTTTTCACCAGAAACTATGAAAGCCAGAAGGGCCTGGACAGATGTTATACAGAAACTAAGAGAACACTATTTCCAGCCCAGGCTACTATACCCAGCCAAACTCTCAATTACCATAGATGGAGAAACCAAAGTATTCCACGACAAAACCAAATTCACACATTATCTTTCCACGAACCCAGCCCTTCAAAGGATAATTGTGGAAAGCCGTGCAGCGAGCAGGGAGCAATCTCTGTGGAGAGCCGTGCGCGTGCCGCGAGCAATCACCATTATAAGATGGCGCTGGCCTCCGCTGTGACAAACTAGTAATCAAGCCTTGTGCGCAAGTGCAAGAGTGAACTCACTCCTAGTCACTGCCCATTCTCGGGGTGTAATAGTGGTGTGATGAGCGAGCAACGAATCAAGAGCTGTCACGCCACATCAAGTGCTGAAACGTCATGGCTGAGTGCTATATAAGGGACTCCATTTTCTGGGGTCGGGATCTTCCTGAGAAGTAAGCAATAAAGCTTTGCTGCAGAAGATTCCGGTTGTCCTGAGTGTGTTCTTGCCGGCGGGGACAAAAGCTCAGGATACGTGGCGCCGAAGACCCGGGGACTTTATACCATCACACCGGCACAAGGAAGATCCCTCGTTAGCGGGGCGGAACCAGAACTGCGGGACACTACAGCTCTGCAAGTTAAGTATAGTCTTGAAATTTCTCCAGAGTTAGATGCCCTTTTGATTGTTTGCACGGCGATTGCACTTTCCCTTTTGGTTTCATTTTGCTTCCACCGCTGGAACTGCTGACTGGTTCCCAGTCGCAGTCAGGCTCGGACAGCACCTGGACAGTGCCTGGACAGCGATTAGTTTCAGTCACGGTCAGGACTGGATAGCGGCAGTATGGGAATTTCTCACTCTGTAGTAGTGGCGTTAAAGTCGGTCCTGAAGCAGTGTGGCCTAAAAATCGCCACTAAGAGTATAGAGGCATTTGTCAGGGAGGTAGACCATGTGGCACCATGGTATGCTTGCTCAGGTTCGTTAACTGTCACTTCTTGGGATAAACTGAAAGGAGATCTAGTTAGGGAACAGCAGAACGGCAAACTTAAAGCAGGGATCATGCCATTATGGAAATTGGTGAGATCGTGCTTAACAGATGAGGATTGTGAGCAAATGGTAGAAGCAGGGCAGAAGATTTTGGATGAAATTCAAGACAGTCTATCAGAGGCAGAGTGGGGAGAGAGATTGAAAGTTGGGATGAAACAAGGTGCACCGAAGAATTTAGGCCTCTCCACGGGCCTTGAGCCCGAGGAAAAGAGATATAAAGGAAAGAATGCCTTGGGAGAGATTAGAAAAAGGGATGGAAAGGGAGAGAAGAAGAGAGAAAGAACTAGAGAGGCACATAAGGAAAGGAGCCTCTACCCGCCATTAGATGAGTTTAAGGCACTAGCTGTCAGTAGCTCAGAATTGGATAAGGAACTTAGCTCCTCTGAGGAGACAGACTTAGAGGAAGAAAGATACCAGCCAGATGAAAGAGGAGCTAATCAGTCACAGAATAACATAAAGAAAGCAAAAGTAGCTAGAGACAAATGTCAAATCACTATGCGATCTTCAGATCCGCAACCTCTGGGTCCTAGTACACCTCCGCCCTACGTGCAGATGTGCAGATGTATCAATCAGACTCATTCATTTCAAAAGAGGAACAGAGAAAAGTGCAGCAAGCGTTCCCAGTCTTTGAAGGCGCAGAGGGCGGACGCGTTCATGCCCCAGTGGAGTATATACAGATTAAAGAATTAGCAGAGTCAGTTCGTAACTATGGAGTCAATGCCAACTTTACTGTAGCCCAAGTCGAAAGGCTTGGGACTCTGGCAATGACCCCTGGCGATTGGATGACCGTAGTAAAAGCCGCATCTCCTAACATGGGAATGTATTTAGAATGGAAAGCTTTGTGGCAAGACTCCTGCCAGGCACAGGCAAGGGCCAATGCCATTGTTGAAGGGGACCAAGGACATGGACTTTTGAGTTGCTTACAGGTCAGGGACAACACGCTAATAACCAGACAAATTACCATTGGGGAGCTTATGCTCAGATCTCAGCTGCTGCAGTTAAGGCATGGAAGGCACTCTCTAAGAAGGGAGAGGCAAGTGGGCATTTGACAAAGATTACCCAGGATGCACAGGAGTCATTCTCAGATTTTGTGGCTAGAATGACAGAAGCGTCAGGGAGAATTTTTGGGGATCCAGAGACAGCTATGCCTTTAATTGAACAGTTGATCTATGAACAGGCTACCCAGGAATGCAGGGCGGCTATTACATCTAGAAAGAGCAAGGGACTGCAGGACTGGTTGAAGGTTTGCCGTGAGCTTGGAGGGCCACTCACTAATGCAGGTTTAGCAGCTGCCATTCTACAAGGGCAAAAACGCCCTGACATGGCTGAGTTCAAACTCTGCTATAATTGTGGCAAACCGGGACACTTAAAAAAGGACTGTAGAGCCCTTGTCAAAAGGAGAGCACCAGGACTGTGTACTAAGTGTGGATAAGGATATCATTGGGCTAGAGATTGTCATTCAGTCAGGGACATTCGAGGCAGGCCCCTGCAGCCAGGATTCCCTCAAGCAGTAGATAATGAGACCATTCCAAAAAACCAGTACAGGGCCCTCAGGTCTCAGGGCCCGAAAACATATGGGACCTCGACAGGCAAAAGGTGGACCCCACAGTCCGCAGGGCAACAGAAGGATCAGCTGGGTTGGACCTCCGTACCACCACCCGATTCATGATAATGCCCCAAATGGGGGTACAGCCTATTCCTACTGACTATAAAGGACCTCTGCCATCCAAGAGTGTTGGCCTAATATTGGGCCGGGCTTCCCTTACCTTACAAGGTCTTATTGTTCACCCTGGAGTCATAGATCAAGACTATGAAGGGGAACTTCAAGTTCTCTGTTCCTGTCCTCAGGGTGTCTTTTCTATTTCACAAGGGGATAGAATAGCTCAGTTAATAATTTTGCCAAGCCTACATGGCTGTTTTCCTTCCTCTGGTGTCCCTCGAGCTACCAGAGGGATTGGTTCTACTGGAAATGATTCTGCTTACTTAGTGATGCCTCTTGACTCCAGGCCATTCTTAGAATTAGTTATAGAAGGAAAACAATTTAACGGGATTTTAGACACAGGAGCAGATAAAAGTATCCTTTTTTCCCAATGGTGGCCAAAAACTTGGCCCGTTACTCAGTCATCACGTTCTTTGCAAGGTTTAGGTTATCAGTCCTGTCCCACTATTAGTTCCCATTCTTTGAGCTGGACAGCTCCTGAAGGTCAAACAGGACGATTCACTCCCTATGTTTTACCACTCCCAGTAAATCTCTGGGGGAGAGACATCTTACAGGCACTAGGACTGACCTTGACTAATGAATACTCGCCACAAGCTGTTCAAATAATGAAGAAAATGGGCTATAAAGAAGGAAGGGGATTAGGGAAAGGAGAGCAGGGTAAACTTGAACCTATCCCTCAAAAAGGTAATAATGGGAGACAAGGTTTGGGTTTTTTCTAGGGGCCGTTGAGGGCTCCATGCCCATACCATGGCTTACAGAGGAAGTTGTATGGGTTCCTCAATGGCCTCTCTCCTCTGAAAAGTTAGAAGCAGCTACAAAACTAATTTCTGAACAGCTACGCTTGGGTCATTTAGAGCCCTCTACCTCACCCTGGAATACACCTATTTTCGTAATTAAGAAAAAATCTGGCAAATGGCTCTTATTACATGATCTTAGAGCTATTAATGCACAAATGCGTCTATTTGGACCAGTTCAGCGAGGGCTACCATTGCTTTCTGCCTTACCCCAAAATTGGGAAATTATAATTATAGATATTAAAGATTGCTTTTTCTCTATACCTTTATGCCCTCAAGATAGCCAAAGATTTGCATTTACCATCCCAGCCATTAATCATTTAGAGCTGGATCAAAGATACCAATGGAAGGTCCTACCTCAGGGGATGGCGAATAGTCCCACCATGTGTCAACTGTATGTGCAATTGGCACTTAAGTCAGTTAGAGAGCATTTTCCATCATTACAGGTGATAATTAATATGGATGACATTTTGATTTGCCATAAAAATTCACAATTATTGCAAGATGCATACCCTATATTAATAAAAACGTTAGGGCAATGGGGATTGCAGGTGGCCACTGAAAAGGTGCAAGTTGCTCGAATGGGAGCCTTCCTAGGGTCACTCATTTATCCTGACAAAATTGTTCCTCAAAAATTAGAGATTCACAAAGATCAACTACATACCTTGAATGATTTCCAAAAATTGCTAGGAGATATTAATTGGCTAAGACCATTTTTGAAAATTCCAT
The DNA here is from genome assembly GCF_978045245.1 of Mus caroli. Taxonomy (NCBI): domain Eukaryota; kingdom Metazoa; phylum Chordata; class Mammalia; order Rodentia; family Muridae; genus Mus; species Mus caroli. The sequence continues at coordinate 81,656,339 of NW_028227258.1, read as the reverse complement.
CAGCAGAATTAAAGCCCTTATTTGACATATTAGAGGGAGATACCCACATCTCCTCCCACAGAGCACTTACCCCAGCTGCATGTCAAGCTTTACAAACGATAGAAAAGGCCTTACAAGATGCTCAATTACAACGCATTGAGGAGTCAAAATCATTTGAATTGTGCATATTAAAAACTGCACAGTTACCAACAGCAGTCTTATGGCAAAAAGGACCCTTATTGTGGGTCCATCCTAATGCTTCCCCTGCAAAAATCATTGAGTGGTATCCTAATGCAATTGCTCAACTTGCACTTAGGGGGATAAAAGCAGCTATTACTTATTTTGGGAAAGAACCTCATATGCTAATCGTACCTTATACTTCTGCTCAAGTTCAAACCCTGGCAGCAACAACTAACGATTGGGCAGTCTTGGTTGACTCTTATTCAGGACAAATTGATAATCATTATCCAAAACATCCAATTTTACAATTTGCCTTAAGCCAAGCCATAGTGTTTCCAGTAATAACAGCCAAACACCCACTTCCGGATGGGGTAGTAGTGTATACAGATGGATCCAAATCTGGCATAGGTGCATATGTAGTAAATGGCCAAGTAACATCTAAACAATATAATGAGACATCACCCCAGATTGTAGAGTGTTTGGTAGTTCTAGAAGTCCTTGAAACTTTTCCGGGACCGCTCAATATTGTATCTGACTCTTCATATGTGGTCAATGCAGTTAATATGCTTGAAGTTGCTGGTTTAATTAGACCCTCTAGCAAGCTTGCTCACATTTTTCAGCAAATTCAGTCAGCCTTGTTACATAGAAGACATCTTGTGTATATTACTCATGTTAGGGCTCATTCTGGCCTTCCTGGCCCCATGTCTCATGGAAATGACTTGGCAGACAAAGCCACTAGAATCGTGGCTGCTGCTCTGTCCTCGCAGTCAGAGGCTGCAAGGGAGTTTCATAAACGCTTCCACGTGACGGCTGAAACATTACGCCGCCGTTTCACTTTAACTAGGAAAGAAGCTCGTGACATTGTCATCCAATGTCAAAACTGTTGTCAATTTCTGCCTACTCCTCATGTAGGGGTAAACCCCCGAGGCATCAGACCATTACAGGTCTGGCAAATGGATGTCACTCATATTTCCTCCTTTGGAAGAAATCAATATTTACATGTTTCCATTGACACCTGCTCTGGTGTTATGTTTGCTACACCTTTAACAGGTGAGAAAGCCTCTCATGTTATACAGCACTGTTTAGAAGCATGGAGTGCTTGGGGCAAGCCCACAATTCTTAAAACTGATAATGGGCCAGCATATACCTCTACTAAATTTCAGCAATTTTGTCATCAAATGGATGTCACTCACTTGACTGGCCTTCCTTATAATCCTCAAGGACAAGGCATTGTGGAACGTGCACACCGTACACTTAAGTCTTATCTTTTTTTTTTTTTTTTTTTTTTGGTTTTTCGAGACAGGGTTTCTCTGTGTAGCCCTGGCTGTCCTGGCACTCACTTTGTAGACCAGGCTGGCCTCGAACTCAGAAATCCGCCTGCCTCTGCCTCCCGAGTGCTGGGATTAAAGGCGTGCGCCACCACGCCCGGCTAAGTCTTATCTTATAAAACAAAAAGGGGGAGTTGATGAGACTCTGCCCTCAGTGCCAAGAGTAGCTGTATCTATGGCACTCTTTACACTCAATTTTTTGAATCTTGACGAGCAAGGTCGCTCTGCAGCTGATCGACATAGCTCAGACCCTGATAGACCAAAAGAAAATGTCAAATGGAAGGATGTCTTAACTGGTCTGTGGAAAGGCCCGGATCCTATTTTGATAAGATCCAGGGGAGCTGTTTGTGTTTTTCCACAGAGTGAAGACAACCCATTTTGGCTGCCGGAACAACTCACCCGCAAGATATTCATCAAGGATGGTGCAGAAGATGCTGACCTCCCGAGGACTGCTCCTGATCCTGACAATGCTGAACTCGTCTCAGGTTCCTAGTATGAGGGGCGAACAGAGATGGGCCATTCTCTCGACTTTCCCTAAACCAATGCCAGTTCGCCATAATGCTATAGTTTTTCCAAAATTCTTTACTACTAATAAAACATTAGATTTGCCATATTTACCCTATGATCCCACCCGAGCACCATTAGGGGAAAATCGCTCTTTATTAGAACAGGGTTCTTTATGTTTTCAAATTAATGGACCAGGAAAATGTATCAACCTCACAGCTCGAGCTTTGGGAAAGTTTAATGAGCACCGAGGAGGTTGGGTAAGCACAACCCAAGATACTTCCAATGCAGATATAACCTTTACAAATCGGACCTTTTGGCAGGAGGCAATTTGGGTTAATGGTACATTTCTACCACCTAACTTTTCAGACAAAGAACGTCCCCACCAACCAAAAATAGCCCCTCATTGTAGCTTGGAAGATGAAGGGCTGATACTGCCTTGGTCTGATTGTCAATCCTCCATCACTCGTTGGGCAGATCAGAGTAAAACCTTTTCCTTTTCTCCCAACATGATAGATGATCCAGAGAAGGAATTTGTTATGAAAGAGGGACTTTTCATACAGGACTTTAGAATGCATCCCTTTCACAAGTGGGTGCTTTGTGGAGTCAATGGCAGTTGTACAGAACTCAATCCTTTGATCTTTATCCAGGGAGGAGCAGTTGGAAAGGCTTCTTTTACTGGCATCTCAAGATTTGCTCAGTATTGGGGAATACATGCTGCCTCCCAGGATTCTTATGGATATACTAATACCAGTGTAGAGATCACTGGGTTCAATAAAACTTTGGTAAACCAGATTAATTATCCATCTACCCCAGTCTGTGTTTACCCCCCTTTCTTGTTTATTCTTTCAAATGATTCATTTGAAGTCTGTTCCAATGATTCTTGTTGGATTTCTCAATGTTGGGACATAACAAAGAACACCCGTGCCATGGTAGCACGGATCCCACGTTGGATCCCAGTTCCGGTGGAAACACCCTCCACTTTATCCCTGTTTCAACAAAAAAGAGATTTTGGAATTACTGCTGCCGTGATCATAGCAATTTCAGCCAGTGCAGCTGCTGCTACAGCTGCAGGGTATGCTATGGCTAGTACGGTTCAATCAGGCACAAAATTAAATCAGCTTTCAGCAGATCTGGCTGATGCCATCACTGTCCAAACTTCTGCTAGTACCAAGTTAAAGGGAGGGCTGATGATATTGAATCAGCGCCTTGACCTGGCAGAAGAACAGATAGGAGTTCTATACCAGATGGCCCAGTTGGGTTGTGAAAGAAAACTGGAAGCTCTGTGTATTACCAGTGTCCAATATGAAAATTTTACTTATGCAGCTAATCTGTCTAGACAGCTTTCCTTGTATCTTGCAGGAAATTGGTCTGAGGGATTCGATGAGACTCTTGAGGCCCTGAGGGTGGCAGTTTTAAAGATCAACTCAACGCGAGTGGACCTGTCATTGACAGAGGGCCTCTCCTCCTGGATTTCATCTGCATTTTCTTATTTTAAGGAATGGGTGGGGATGGGTTTATTTGGTGTTGCCACCTGCTGTGGACTTGTGTTCATGCTCTGGTTGGTTTGCAAGATCAGAACCCAACAAACATGTGACAAGGTTGTGATAGCTCAAGCACTTGCTGCCATTGAGCAAGGCGCCTCCCCCGAAATCTGGCTATCTATGCTCAAAAATTAGTTGACATTGGTGGCTGGCCTCTTTTGTAGAGTTTGCCCTAGGTCATTTAGTAGTTACTGTCACATAGCACTTCGGTATCCAGGGACGGGCAACTTTCCTCATGCACAGATCATCCTAAGACACGGGGCCCAGTGGCGATAGGGTTACCCTCTGACAGGAAAAGCTGTGACATTGGAGGAACGACCTAAGACAGGAGCCACAGCGGATGGGCATAATTACACAGACCTAGTCAAGCCTCAATTTAATAAAATAAAAAGGGGGAGATGTGGAAAGCCGTGCAGCGAGCAGTGAGCAATCGCTGTGGAGAGCAGTGCGCTTGCCACGAGCAATCACCATTATAAGATGGCGCTGGCCTCCGCTGTGACAAACTAGTAAACAAGCCTTGTGCGCAAGTGCAAGAGTGAACTCACTCCTAGTCACTGCCCATTCTCGGGGTGTAATAGTGGTGTGATGAGCGAGCAACGAATCAAGAGCTGTCACGCCACATCAGGTGCTGAAACGTCATGGCTGAGTGCTATATAAGGGACTCCATTTTCTGGGGTCGGGATCTTCCTGAGAAGTAAGCAATAAAGCTTTGCTGCAGAAGATTCCGGTTGTCCTGAGTGTGTTCTTGCCGGCAGGGACAAAAGCTCGGGATAGATAATAACAGAAAAAAACCAATACAAGGACGGAAACCACGTCCTAGAAAAAGCAAGAAGGTAATCCCTCAACAAACCTAAAAGAAGACAGCCACAAGAACAGAACACCAACTCTAACAACAAAAATACAAGGAAGCAACAATTACTTCTCCCTAATATCTCTTAATATCAATGGACTCAACTCCCCAATAAAAAGACATAGACTAACAGACTGTCTACAGAAACAGGACCCAACATTTTGCTGCTTACAGGAAACTCATCTCAGAGAAAAAGATAGACACTACCTCAGAATGAAAGGCTGGAAAACAATTTTCCAAGCAAATGGTATGAAGAAACAAGCTGGAGTAGCCATTCTAATATCTGATAAGATTGACTTCCAACCCAAAGTCATCCAAAAAGACAAGGAAGGGCACTTCATTCTCATCAAAGGTAAAATCCTCCAAGAGGAACTATCAATTCTGAATATCTATGCTCCAAATACAAGGGCAGCCACATTCATTAAAGATACTTTAGTAAAGCTCAAAGCACACATTGCACCTCACACAATAATAGTGGGAGACTTCAACACACCACTTTCACCAATGGACAGATCATGGAAGCAGAAACTAAACAGGGACACAGTGAAACTAACAGAGGTTATGAAACAAATGGATCTGACAGGTATCTACAGAACATTTTATCCTAAATCAAAAGGATATACCTTCTTCTCAGCACCACACGGTACCTTCTCCAAAATTGACCACATAATTGGTCACAAAACAAGCCTCAACATATACAAAAATATTGAAATTGTCCCATGCATCCTATCAGATCACCATGGACTAAGACTGATCTTCAATAACAAAATAAATGATAGAAAGCCAACACACACGTGGAAACTAAACAACACTCTTCTCAATGATACCTTGGTCAAGGAAGGAATAAAGAAAGAAATTAAGGACTTTCTGGAGTTTAATGAAAATGAAGCCACAACATACCCAAACTTATGGGACACATTGAAAGCATTTCTAAGAGGAAAACTCATAGCTCTGAGTGCCTCCAAAAAGAAACTAGAGAGAGCACATATTAGCAGCTTGACAACACACCTAAAAGCTCTAGAATGAAATGAAGCAAATTCACCCAAGAGGAGTAGACAGCAGGAAATAATCAAACTCAGGGGTGAAATCAACCAAGTGGAAACAAGAAGAACAATTCAAAGAATCAACCAATGAGGAGCTGGTTCTTTGAGAAAATCAACAAGATAGATAAACCCTTAGCCAGACTCACTAGAGGGCATAGGAAAAGTATTCTAATTAACAAAATCAGAAATGAAAAGGGAGGCATAACAACAGACCTTGAAGAAATCCAAACACCATCAGATCCTTCTACAAAAGGCTATACTCAACAAAACTGGAGAACCTGGATGAAATGTACAAGTTTCTAGACAGATACCAGGTACCAAAGTTAAATCAAGATCAGGTTAATGATCTAAACAGTCCCATATCCCCTAAAGAAATAGAAGCAGTCATTAATAGTCTCCCAACCAAAAAAAGCCCAGGACCAGATGGGTTTAGTGAAGAGTTCTATCAAACCTTCAAAGAAGATCTAATCCCAGTTCTTCACAAACTATTCCACAAAATAGAATCAGAAGGTACTCTACCCAACTCATTCTATGAAGCCACAATTACTCTGATACCTAAACCACATAAAGACCCAACAAAAATAGAGAACTTCAGACCAATTTCCCTTATAAATATTGATGCAAAAATCCTCAATAAAGTTCTTGCTAACCGAATTCAAGAACACATCAAAACAATCATCCATCCTGACCAAGTATGTTTCATCCCAGGGATGCAAAGATGGTTTATATACGAAAATCCAGCAATGTAATCCATTATATAAACAAACTCAAAGACAAAAACCACATGATCATCTCGTTAGATGCTGAAAAAGCATTTGACAAAATCGAACACCCATTCATGATAAAAGTCTTGGAAAGATCAGGAATTCAAGGCCCATACCTAACCATGATAAAAGCAATATACAGCAAACCAGTAGCCAACATCAAAGTAAATGGTGAGAAACTGGAAGAAATCCCACTAAAATAAGGGACTCTCTCCCTACCTATTCAACATTGTACTTGAAGTCCTAGCCAGAGCAATTAGAAAACAAAAGGAGATCAAGGGGATACAAATCGGAAAAGAAGTCAAAATATCACTTTTTGCAGATGATATGATAGTATACATAAGTGACCCTAAAAATTCCACCAGAGAACTCCTAAGCCTGATAAATAGCTTCGGTGAAGTAGCTGGATATAAAATTAACTCAAGCAAGTCAATGGCCTTTCTGTACACAAAGGATAAACAGGCAGAGAAGGAAATTAGGGAAACAACACCCTTCTCAATAGTCACAAACAATATAAAATACCTTGGCGTGACTCTAACTAAGGAAATGAAAGATCTGTATGAAAAGAACTTCAAGTCCCTGAAGAAAGAAATTAAAGAAGATCTCAGAAGATGTAAAGACCTCCCATGCTCATGGATTGGCAGGATCAACATTGTAAAAATGGCTATCTTACCAAAAGCAATCTACAGATTCAATGCAATCCCCATCAAAATTCCAACTCAATTCTTCAACGAATTAGAAAGGGCAATCTGCAAATTCATCTGGAACAACAAAAAACCTAGGATAGCAAAAACTCTTCTCAAGGATAAAAGAACCTCTGGTGGAATCACCATGCCTGACCTAATGCTGTACTACAGAGCAATTGTGATAAAAACTGCATGGTACTGGTATAATGACAGACAAGTAGACAAATGGAACAGAATTGAAGACCCTGAGATCAACCCACATACCTATGGTCACTTGATCTTTGACAAGGGAGCAAAAACCATCCAGTGGAAAAAAGACAGCATTTTCAACAAATGGTGCTGGCACAACTGGCGGTTATCACGTAGAATAATGCGAATTGATCCATTACTATCTCCTTGTACCAAGGTCAAATCTAAGTGGATTAAGGAACTCCACATAAAACTAGAGACACTGAAAATTATAGAGGAGAAAGTAGGGAAAAGCCTCGAAGATATGGGTACAGGGGAAAAATTCCTGAATAGAACAGCAAAGGCTTGTGCTGTAAGATCGAGAATCAATAAATGGGACCTCATAAAGTTGCAAAGCTTCTGCAAGGCAAAAGACACCGTCAATAAGACAAAAAGACCACCAACAGATTGGGAAAGGATCTTTACCTATCCTAAATCAGATAGGGGACTAATATCCAATATATATAAGGAACTCAAGAAGGTGGACTCCATAAAATCAAATAACCCCGTTAAAAAATGCGGCTCAGAACTGAACAAAGAATTCTCACCTGAGGAATACCGAATGGCAGAGAAGCACCTGAAAAAATGTTCAACATCCTTAATCATCATGGAAATGCAACTGAAAACAACCCTGAGATTCCACCTCACACCAGTCAGAATGGCTAAGATCAAAAATTCAGGTGACAGCATATGCTGGCGAGGATGTGGAGAAAAAGGAACAGTCCTTCATTGTTGGTGGGATTGCAAGCTGGTACAACCACTCTGGAAATCAGTTTGGCGGTTCCTCAGAAAATTGCACATAATACTACCAGAGGATCCAGCAATACCTCTCCTGGGCATATATCCAGAAGATGTTCCAACCGGTAAGAAGGACACATGCTCCACTATGTTCATAGCAGCCTTATTTATAATAGCCAGAAGCTGGAAAGAACCCAGATGTCCCTCAACAGAGGAATGGATATAGAAAATGTGGTACATTTACACAATGGAGTACTACTCAGCTATTAAAAGGAATGAATTTATGAAATTCCTAGGCAAATGGATGGATCTGGAGGGCATCATCCTGAGTGAGGTAACATATTCACAAAGGAACTCACACAATATGTACTCACTGATAAGTGGATATTAGCCCAAAAACTTAGGATCCCCAAGATATAAGATACAATTTGTTAAACGCATGAAACTCAAGAAGAACGAAGACCAAAGTGTGGACACTGTGCCCCTTCTTGGAATTGGGAACAAAACACCCATGGAAAGAGTTACAGAGATAAAGTTTGGAGCTGTGAAGAAAGGATGGACCATCTAAAGACTGCCATATCCAGGGATCCATCCCATAATCAGCTTCCAAACGCTGACACCATTGCATACACTAGCAAGATTTTGCTGAAAGGACCCAGATATAGCTGTCTCCTGTGAGACAATGCCGGGGCCTAGCAAACACAGGAGTGGATTCTCACAGTCAGCTATTGGATGGATCACAGGGCCCCCAATGGAGCAGCTAGAGAAAGTACCCAAGGAGCTAAAGGGAACTGCAACCCCATAGGTGGAACATTATTATGAACTAACCAGTACCCCAGAGCTCTTGACTCTAGCTGCATTTGTATCAAAAGATGTCCTAGTCGGCCATCACTAGAAAGAGAGGCCCATTGGACTTGCCAACTTTATACGCCCCAGTATAGGGGAATGCCAGGGCCAAGGGGTGGGGGTGGGTGGGTGGGGGACTGGGGGGGGGAGAAAAAAATTTGACTTCATAAAATTGATAGCAAATAGACAAAACTAGAAATTTTAAAGATTTTTGACACTTGTTTCATGGTTGACTTTTATAATTTCTGAGCTCACTATCAATTACTGTGAAGAAAAGTGGCTAGAAAATGGAAAAAGGAGTTACTTTTCTCTGATATTTTATTCTGTTTAATGGTTTACAACTCACTGTGCAGAGGCGGTGGGAACAAGGCTTATTTTTAAAACAAATATTTGATTGTTAAAAAGGCTTTAAAAACATTAAGTAGTCAAATTGTTTATGAGGTTATTAAAATTCATATTTGTTTGAACTGCTACCAATTTTTATGAGAAAAGTTGGACTTAAAAAAATCATAGTTCTAACCAAAACATTGTTATGTGATGAGCATCTCTAATTAAAAGAAAATGTTATTTTGCATTTGCCAGCAAGTTTAATGATCCTTACCCAGATTATCAGAATTATTTTTTTGCATCACCAATTACAATTCACTACTGCAAAGCTGAAGTCTGATTCTAATTTTAAACTTTGATTAAATCACATTATGTATCCATAAAATGTCTTTTTATTTAGAATACATATGTATTCTTATTCTTCCATATTATACCAGTCTTTTTTCCAAAAGGATTTATAAACATTGTTCCTATTTTCAATGCAGGCTGAACCTTTTATTACTATGAGGAAGCTGGAGAGGGAGATGCTAATTCCTACTATTGCACAGGCTAACAAGAATAAGGAGACCTATGTAAATCACTATTCAATATTTTTTTCATTTGATTTCTGTTGTATTTTAAGCATTTTTAAGGTATCAGACAGATCTAAAAACATCCTTATATATATTTGGACCTTTGTGGGGATCACCCATGGAGGTCCCAGGACAACTTTATGGAGTTGGTTCTTTTGTTCCATTTTTACTTAGATTCTTAGATTAATGTAGGTTGTTGGGCTTGCATGAACCTTCTTTGAGTAGAAACAACTCATTAGCCCTGTCACTTGCAGATATTATTGAATAGCATATGATTGTGCAGGTATATTGATTCAGGTTGTTTAAAATGCTGTAGGACATTTATTTATAGGTTTTTAAAGATTTATTTATTTATTTTATGTATGTTAGTACACTGTAGATGTACAGATGGTTGTGAACCTTCATGTGGTTGTTGGGAATTTAATTTTTATGACCTCTGCTCACTCCAATTGCCCCAACTCGCTCCTGTCAACTCCACTCTCTAACTCTCTGCTTTCTCCAGCCGAAAGATTTATTATTATACATAAGTACACTGTAGCTGACTTCAGACATACTAGAAGAGGGCATCAGATCTCATTACGGGTAGTTGTGAGCCACCATGTGGTTGCTGTGATTTGAACTCAAGACCTTTGGAAGAGGAGTCAGTGCCCTTACCCACTGAGTCATCTCACCAGCCCTATTTATTTATATTTTGGAAAGTTAGTTCAAATAGCTCAATGGTTAACAACATGTGCTGCTTGTTAATTCCACAGATGCTAGGTGAAAGATCGTTACCCAAATCGTGGTCTAATTTTTAAAGCAAACTTTATTATTCGTGTACATGAGCTGTCATTCCCTAAATATGGGTTACAAAAGATTTGCATTGGACATCAGAAAGATCAGGATTTTCATTGTTCAGGAGTGTATGTTTGTGTGTGTGTGTGGGGGGTGATGTTCAAAATGGGGGATATGGCAGGCAAATAGGCAGGGATATAGAAGCAGAACATAAGAATAAGAAGTTGGTCATAACACTACCTGAAAATAGACATGGTTGTACTCTGGAAACCAATTTGAAGGTTCCTCACAAAATTGGAAATAGATCTACCTGAAGACCCAACTATACCATTCCTTGGCATATACCCAAAAGATACCCCAACATGCCACAGGGGCATGTGTTCCACTATGTTCATAGTGACCTTATTTGTGATAGCCAGAAGCTGGAAACAAGCCAGATGTCCTACAACAGAAGAATTGATACAGAAAATGTGCTACTTTATACAATGGAATACCACTCAGCTATTAAGAACCAAGGACATCATGACTTTTCAGGCAAGTGGATAGAACTAGAAAATATCCCCCTGAGTGAGGAATCTCAGACCCAAAAGGACATTCATAGTATGTACTCACTAATAAGTGAATATTAGAAAAAATGTACAAAATACCCAGGATGCAATGCACAAAACTCCCTGGCAGGACGGACTGCCCTCCTGCCCTCCTGCTCTCCTGCTCTCCAGTCACCGCAATTCTCTCCAGCTAAGCCCCTGCAGTGTCTGGTTCACTTGTCCCAGGAGCCAAGAGTTCCCTTTCTGCTATAAACCCATGTAATCTGTGCTACTACATTCCAGTAACCATGTAAATCAAAACTCTTGCACCTTATAATTAATGATGAACCAATCAGATGTATGTATCAATAAAAGCATAATTTACAAGATGCCAATACATTAATTTCAGAGCTGATGGATAATGATAAAAGCTTTATCCCAATTATTCTAACCTTATTATATCATAACTGCCTATAACTAGTTCTACCCACACTGTTTCATGTCTGCCTCCATTCTTCTCTTCTCTCTTCTACTTTCTCCTTTTTTCATTTTTCTTAGATATTTTCTTCATTTACATTTCAAATGCTATCCCGAAAAGTCCCCTATACCCTCCCCCTGCCCCGCTCCCCCAACCCCCCCACTCCCACTTCCTGGCCTTGGCATTCCCTTGTACTGAGGCATGTAATCTTCACAAGACCAACGGCCTCTCCTCCCAATGATGGCTGACTAATCTATCTTCCAAGACGTATGCAGCTAGAGACACTAGCTCTGGGGGTGCTGGTTAGTTCATGTTGTTATTCCTCCTATAGGGTTGCAGATCCCTTCAGCTCCTTGGGTACTTTCATTACCTCCTCCATTGGAGGCCCTGTGTTCTATCCAATAGATGACTATGAGCATCCACTTCTGTATTTGCCAGGTACTGGCAATAGCCTCACAATAGACAGCTATAACAAGGTTCTGTCAGCAAAATATTGCTGGCATATGCAATAGTGTCTGGGTTTGGTGGCTGTTTATAGGATGGATCCCCAGGTGGGGCAGTGCTTGGATGGTCCTTCCTTCCGTCTCAGCTCCAAACTTTCTCTGTAACTCCCTCCATTGGGTATTTTGTTCCCCATTCCAAGGAGAAATGAAATATCCACACATTACACCTCATAGTGGAAGACCTCAACACCCCACTCTCATCAATGGACAGATCCTGGAAACAGAAACTAAACAGAGACACATTGAAACTAACAGAAGTTATGAAAGAAATGGATTTAACAGGTATCTACAGAACATTTTATCATAAAACAATAGGATAACCTTCTTCTCAGCATCTCATGGTAAATTCTTTAAAATTGATCATATAATTGGTCACAAAACAGGCCTCAACAGATACAAAACTATTGAAATTATCCCATGCATCCTATCATATCACCACAAACTAAGGATGATCTTCAATAACAACATAAATAATAGAAAACCAACATTCACTGGGAAGTTGAACAACACTCTACTCTCTCCTTCTTTGCAACTCTTAGCTCTGCCTCTCTTTGCCCTGTCCAATCACAGGCCTCCAGATGCCCTAATGTGATTGGACAGGGAAAATCATGCAACACTCCACCATGTAGAAAACTTGCCCTTGGAGTTTCATTTACACTTTAGATGATTCTGCCTTTTTTCTCATATCTAAAGACCACCTTTTGCTGTTTTATTATCTTCTTCGATTAATATATGCAAATAAAATATCTTAGTTTAACTGAAAAAAATAGTAAAAGTTCATAGTTTAGTATTTTGAGGCAAATAGACTGAGAGCATAGGATATCCCAAGGCAAGTAGAGTAGTCATAAAGAAGTATGAGCTGATTACAGACAATAGTGATTAGCAGACTTTCTGTAATAACTATTTGTCCTTAAATCAAGATGCTGAATAGAAAATTCTACTGAAATATGTGAGATCATTAAGCACTGTAGATAAAATCTCATTGTAAATAAATATATTTTTAACTGATTTAACTTACTTAAGTAGTGAAACTACATTTTGAATATAATGTATCTATGTTGTTTAGGTGAGAGGAGTATAAAATATTGCAAATCGGTTTTCCTATTACTCATAAATAAAATTAAGAACCATGAAAATTATTTATTGATTAAATAATTAAGTAGGCTCTACAGGGTTCATTTTGATTGGAGATATTAAAATATAATGCATGAAGTAGAATAGTTTAATTACAGTTAAGATTCTGTTAATCTTCAGGCATCAGAAAAGTAAAGTTTAAATGGAGAAGAAATTTAGGTTATCAGCATTCCTTTTTATTGGCACATAATAGGTTCATGAATATTCATGACATGGTTTGAACATACCAACATCCATTACCACATCTTAACGCCTGTTTTCATCCTCTTCCCTGTTTTTCTTACTACCACTTTCAAGTTTATTTTTATCTGAATTCTACATGTGAAAGCAACATGTTATTAAAGTCTGTCTTAGTTAGGGTTACTATTGCTGAGACAAACAAATAAACAAACAAAAAAAGACCAAAAGCAAGTTGGAGAGGAAAAGGTTTCTTTTCTTGCTGCTTACTGGCTTGCTCCACATGGCTTTCCCAGACTGCTTTCTTATATTACCAAGAACCACCAGCTAATTAAGAAAATGCCTTATAGCCAGATCATATGAAGGCATTGTCTCAATTTAGATTCTCTCCTTCCAGACAACTCTTATTTGTGTCAAGTTGATAGGAGACTAGCCAGAACACTTTCTTAGTCTTATTTGTTTCAGATAGCATCACACATTTTGCTTGTTGATCATATAATTTCTTTCTTTATAGCTGAATTATTGTATTCTGTTGGTTATGTATATTATTGTGGATTGAATGAGAAACATTCCCCAGTAGGATTTGGGAAGATTATGGCACTTTTAGGACACAGAGCTTTGCTAGAGGAAGCTTGACATTATAGGAGGGCTCTGGGAGTTTGCCCCACCTCTAACTTTCTCTATTTCCTGTTCATGGGTAAATGTGTAAAGTCAGGTCCATGTTTCAGCTGTCTGGCACCATGTCTTACTTATCATTATGAATTCGCTGCCTAGAGCTGTGAGTCAAAATGAACCTGGCCTTCTATAGTTTGCCTTGCTCATGGGGTTTATTTACAACAACAGAAAAGTAGCTAATATGTACATCATTTCTTATCATTCATCCAGCAACGGGTTGATGCCATGCATATCTACTGTGAATACCATTGTAAAAAAATGGGTGTGGATGTATCTCTATCAGATGAAAATTCTTATTCCTTTTTCAAAATTTATTTTGAAATAGAAAACATTTGGAAGAAAGTATTAGGAGAAGAGCAAGAGGAGAAGAAAGATGATTAATTACTGGCCTCTACCATGAAAAATCCATTAATGTCATAAAATGCTTGAGAATGATATGTTGGCCTGAGTTTTATTATTGTTTTACTATGATTTTTACAATGTCGTAATCAAATGCAATTACTTTATGTGACAAAAAGATAAAACTCAGGATTTATTTTTTAATTTAATAATATGGGAAATTTTGTCTTGATGGTTTGTTAATAGAAACTGAGACTAAACATAAGTGTTTAAAAACAAAATCAGAAAAAGACTGGTATCTTTTAGCCAGTTACTCTTTGATACAGGCTAGGGCATTCCTGATCTGACAAACATACAGATACCATGCTGCCTCTACCTTGAAACTTCACCCTCTTATGCAGGAATGACAGAAAGAATAAGCTTGAACAGATGTTGCATTGATTCTTAATGGATCTTGAAAGAAAATGATACATCATTTCTGCCAGTATTTCATAGAGGTAATTAGTCATGTGGCATAAGGGAGGTACAATAAGTATGAAATAGAATAACATAGTTACTGTATCTGCAACGATTATCTCTGCTGACATTTCCCTTATTCGCTGAAGTCTTGCTCCTTTCCAAAGATGCTTTCTGTTTCTATGCATCTCCATATATCTTCTTTAAATAGAAACTCTCTTTGAAAACTCTCTTTGGCACAAAACTACAACTAATTCCTTTAAGGAAAGTACGAGTCATGCTATTAAATAGCTTTATTTAATGTTCAATGTCATCTTTTCAGCATTAAAATAGATACAGATTTAAAATCAAATCCCCCAAATTAGCAGGCTACTCA
Source organism: Mus caroli (assembly GCF_978045245.1). Lineage (NCBI taxonomy): Eukaryota > Metazoa > Chordata > Mammalia > Rodentia > Muridae > Mus > Mus caroli. The sequence continues at coordinate 81,641,311 of NW_028227258.1, read as the reverse complement.
AGGAATATCATTCTCTCTCTCTCTCTCTCTCTCTCTCTCTCTCTCTCTCTCTCTCTCTCTCTCTCTCTCTCTCTCTCTCTCTCTCTCTCTCCCTCTCCCCCTCTCTCTTCCTCTCTCTTTCTCTCTCCCTCTTAATTAGAGTTATTACATTTCAGCTATTAGATTTTTAATTATTCTTTTTAAAAATTTGTATGTGATCTATTCTTTACTTATTGACTTTACATCCTGCCCATTGCCTCCCACCCGGTCACCCCCTACACACAGTTCTTCCCCATTACACACCCCCACTTCTCTTGGGAGTAGGTAAGGATTTCCCTGGGTATCCGCTCACCCTGGAATATCAAGTCTCTGTGAGGCTAGCTACTTCCTCTCCAACTGAGGCAAAACAAGACGGCCCAGCTAGAAGGTCATATCCCAAACACAGTCAACAGCTTTTGGAATAGCCCCTGCTGCAGTTGTTAAGGACCAACATGAAGGTCAAGCTGAACATCTACTACATTTGGGCAGAGATGCCTAGGTCTAGCCTATGTATGTTCTTTGGTTGGAGATTCAGTCTAAGTGAGTTCCAAGGGTCCAGGTTAGTTGATTCTGTTGGTCTTCCTGTGGAGATCTTATCCCTTACAGGGTCACAATACTTCCCCTATTTTTTTCATAAGAGTCCCCAAACCCCATCCACTGTTTGCCTATGGGTGTCTGTATCTGTCTGAGCCAGCTGCTGGGTGGAGCTTCTCAGAGGTCATCCATGCTAGACTCCTGTCTGCAAGTATAAAAGAGTGTCATTAGTAATGCCAGGGATTGGTGTTTGCCCCTGAGATCAGTCTCATTTGGGGCTGGTTATTGATTGGCCATTCCCTCAGACTCTGCTTCATCCCTGTCCCTGCGTTTCTTATAGACAGGATAAATTTGGGGTTGAAGGTTTTTTTGGGTGAGCTGGGGTTCCTGCCTGGCTTGTTACTTCTATTCTTCTATTCTCATGTAGGAATCTGAAACTCACATATACATGATGGAAATATTTCATATTAAATTTCCATTGAATGAATTACCTTAAGTTTATGGCTAATTATTCTCTGCATAGCTACTTTATTAATTATCCTCATAAGATTATCCCTAAAATATTTAACAGAAAGCAGTCTTTATTTTCAATATAACCCCTGCCCCAGAACTTTTTTCATATACATATATATATATATATATATATATGTATATTCAACATTAATTCTTTATAAGAATCGAGTATTACCATGAATACACTTTCTAGCTCTCTTTTAGATCTCTCTCTATATATGCATATATGCAAATAAACATATCTACATTCCTTAATGTAGTTTACTGAATTATATGTATATAGACTTATATGAAATTGGATGTTTCTGTAAATTTAATTTTTTGGTTAGAACCACAGTGTTCAAGCTCATTTGGTAAATGTTTGATTTTGCTGGCTAATTTTATGTTAACTTGACCTAAACTGTATTCATTTGGAGTTAGAAAGCTCAGTTGAAAAAATATCTCCATAAAATTTGGCTGTAGAGAGGCCAGAAAGATGTTTTCTTATAGTGATTGATGGGTGAGACTCATGTGGAATGTGGTTCTATGATACATAAGGAAGCATTATGAGCAATCCATGATGAACAAGCTAGTAAGTAGAACTCCTCCATGGTTTCCATGAATGAGTTTCTGCCTCCACTTTCCAGCTTTGCTTGAGTTCTTGCTGTGGTTTTCTTCAGTGAAAAACAGTGTGTCAAATATATAAGCCAAATAAACATATTCTTTCCCATGTTGCTTTTGTACATGGTATTTCATCATAGCAAGAGTAGCCACAAGTAAGACAAATCGGTAACAGGATAGTTGGGCATTGCTATGACAGATCTGATTCCTGTAACAGTTGTCTTTGGGAAAAGTGTGAAAAGGCATTGGAACTTGGGACTACTAGAAAGGCCTTTGAATATTCACATCTTAGTAAGCTGTTCTGTTCAAGCTTGAATTATAATAGCATTGAGAGAAACATAGAGAATGAAGGTTTGACTTGTGAAGTTCCAGAAGGAATTTTGATAATCATTTAAAGATTCTATTTTGGCTATTGCATATTTTGAGTAAAGAATATATGATTCTGGTTAGCTGGGGCTGAAGAATCTCCTGCAGGTAACAAGATACCAGAAACACAAAAGTGAAACCTTTGCTTAACTTGGATAATGGATGATTGTTAGCTGAAGCTGACAAAAGATACAATTGCGGATGTCAAGAAGTGCTTGCTAACAGGAGCCTGTTATACCTGTCTCCTGAGAGACTCTGCCAGAGCCTGACAAATACAGAGGTGGATGCTCACAGCCAACCACTGGGCTGAGAACAGGGTCCCCAGTGGAGGAGTTAGAGAAAGGATTGAAGGGCCTGAAGGGGTTTGCAGTCCCATAGGAGGAACAACAATATCAACCAACCAGGGGCACTAAACCACTAACCAAAGAGTACACATGGAGTGACCCATGGCTCCAGCTGCATATGTAGCAGAGGATGGCCTTGTTGGATATCAATGGGAGGAGAGGCCTTTGGTCCTGTGAAGGCTCTATTCACCAGTGTAGGGAAATGTCAGGACAGAGAAACAAGAGTGGGCGGGGGCACTCTCATAGAAGCAGGGGAGATGAGGGGATGGGATAGGATGGGGAAACCAGGAAAGAGGATAACATTTGAAATATAAATAAAGAAAAATCTAATAATAATAAAAAGGAAAAACAAAAAAGAAGAGACTAGCATCATTGAAATGAAACCCTCTGGGATGTGTTTTCTTAGAGTTAGCCTATAGAAGCTACATTCTTGGCCAGAGTTGTCAGCTGAACTTGGTAGTATAATAGTCAGTTACCCCGGTGGTACTGGTTTTGAAGACATGAAGGAGTCATGGAAAGCAGCAGAGGCTTGGCACGGGATGGCAGGGCTGGAGTCCCTGAGTAGAGCTCAGAAGCTATTGATGAAAGTGCAGCAAACTGCAGCAAAAGACCCTAGCAATTTCAAGATGACAGCACCATGCAATGACCACCAAGGACAGCAACAGCAGTGGAGTGGAGAAGAATTGAGTTTAGAGGGCTAGCTGACTTTGCTAAAGAGGACAGAGCTAGAGAAGCAACACTAGCCCTTTGCAGGATCCCAGAAAATCATTTTGAATTCAATGTAATTGGTCATTGAATTAATTACACTGTTGGAGTTTGGTTTTGCTTTATTTAGATTGAGACTGTGCCCAGGTTCTTTGCTTTTGAAATAAGAAAGTACTTAATTTATATTTTATTTTCCCAGAACCCACATATGAAAACCTTTAGACATTTAAAAATGTGAGACACTTTAGTATTTTTAAGAGACTTTGAATTTTTAAATAGATTGGATATTTTCAAAAAGACAACTTTTCAAGTGTTTGAATTTGTAAGGCTGTATAATTTTTTAAGTTTGTGAAAATGTTTAATATTTAAAATTGATATTGATGTGTTATCTTGAGGGTGAAAAAGAAATGAAAGGTTCTGGCTTAACAGTGATGTGTTTGTAGGTCAAGTTGACAAGGCTTTCAGTTATGCTGGGTAGTTTTATGTTAACTTCATAGAATTTATAGTCTTCTGAGAGGCAAGAGCCCCATTTGAGAAAATGCCTATGTAAGACAAGGCTGTAGGCAGGCTGGTAGGGAATTTTCTTAATTAGTGATTGATGGGGATCAACACATTGTAGGTGCTATCATTCTAGACTGTAGTCTTGAATTCTATAAGAAATCAGGCAGATCAAGCCATGAGGAGCAAATCAGTAAACAACACCCCTCTATTCTGTGTTAGATCCTGGTCCTAGGCCCCTCCCTGCTTCAGTTTCTATCCTATGTCATGAAAGGAAAGCCAAGTAAATCCTTTCCCCCTTGGTTGCTTTTTGTCATGGTACTTTGTCACAGCAGCAGTAGCATCCCTAACTAAGACTGATAGTCAATTTTTTTTAATTTTTAATATTTTTATTACATATTTTCCTCAATTACATTTCCAATGCTATCCCAAAAGTCCCCCATACCCTCCCCCTCTCTTCCCTACCCACCCATTCCCGACTGATAGTCAATTTAACAATCCTGACTGACCAAAGAGAAAGAACGTGTGATTGTCCGAGCTAATAAATGACCTAAGAAAAATAGGGGCCATCTGTGTTATTATTTTCTCAGTAAATCACACATAAGTGGCAATATATATCTTTATTTTTTCCTAGTGGCATATTTTGAACATCATCTACATTTCATGATCCACATTTTAATATATCTCTATAGTAGTTTATATAGTTGGGTTCTTCTCAGTCTGTCCTACATATGCAGTGCTCAAAGATACGTAAAAATTGAATTTAAAATGATTGAAATGTAGCATGCTTACTTAACTCTAATGCAAACTGAGAATGGAAAACTATGCAAGTAGAAATCTATATTGTGAGACCTGGGGAAAAAAGAGAATTTTATCTTAAAAACAAACAAAGCCTCATGAAGTTACAGATTCAGAATTTTAGCGATTTAAAAAATAATATTTTCACGCAGAAGAGTTATGCATGTTGCTTTGAAACTCCCCCCCCCCATCGTCCCCAGTCTCCTGGCCTTACTTTATGGTTTATAATTCTTGAGGATAACTACAGAATATCCTGACAATTCTACATTCTGAGTGAACAGGGAACTAGCTGGAATCACCTGTGTGCTGCTGCATTCAATGGCTTGACCCAGAAAAGGGATTCCTTCAATGTTCTGGCGGTGTTCCTTTCCCTGGGGTGAGAATAAAACTGGCACCATGCTGTTTTCCTGGCTCTGCACCTTGGTACAAGGAGAGCTTATACATTTGCAGAGAAGCTTTAAATATAACCAGCCAACTGGAAATGAATCCTAGACCTCTATAATATCTTACTACCTATGTGTATCCCATAAACAAATTGCATGCAGCTTATTTCATAAATGTGTGCTCTCCTAAGAGTCATACAAGCTTATTAGCAGTGCACATTCATTCTGCTTCATACTTTCTTGCCAAATACTGTATGACAGTATAGTAGTCAGTAACAAAGATAGCTGGTCTCTAAACCCTCTAAACACTGGATAGTGTTTTCTTCAGAAAAATGTGGTGTTTAATCACAGATGAAACTTAATCACATATATACCTAGAAAATATAAAATGGAGGTTTGAAAATAAAAGGCCAAGTCATAGAAGATAGGCAACAAAGCAGGAGGGCAACACTACGAGATATATTTCCAGCAGAAGACACTACATGCCATAGTTAAAAGGTTGGAGAGAATGGAGTAAGTATGTAGCTGGGTCATAGATATTCTTCAGGCAGGAAATAAGTTTGTGAGAAAACAAAAGGATGATAAGAGAAGAGTGGGGTCTAGACCCATCTTTGTATGGAAATGTGTAAATGGTACTTTTTTAAAAATACTAAAAAACATAATTCATGACAAACCTACAACCAAAGCATTGCACATTATTAAATTTTTCTTATTCTGATTGAAAGACTCCAAAGGTCATTCCTTTCAAAAAGAGAAGAAATCATTCAATGAACCAAGATCAATGCACAATAATGATTCAAAGTAATAAATGCCAAGTTCAATTAAACTCAGAGGGCATAATCATCCTCACCAGTAACTGAGATTTAAATCTTCTCTGAAAATACAGCCTCTTCCCTGATATCCAAAATGTATTAAACTACACATATTCAAGACTTTTTAAAGGTTTGGTGGATATATGAACAAGCATCAGGTTTAGAAATGGAACTGAAATCCAAATGCGTAATTCATTAATGACTCATTTTTGCCTATATGCATGTCCAAAAGTAACTTTACAGAATTGTACTCCATGTACCTGCCATTTGGATGAGATTTCTATGTAAGATCAGATGTAGAATTCCTCTACATAATGTTATATTTACTTTCCAAGGATTGCATTGTTGCAACATTTTGGGTTTCATATTCTCAAATTAGACATGCTTGAATTAAATTAGTAATGAGCAACATTTTATCTTGTTTAGCATCTTAAAACTACTCATAATTTGGGGCATCTTGGAAGTTCTTGATAGTAGGCACTATGTCATTCAGTCTCTTGCTTCATAGGTTATCGTAATGAATGATGAATTCAAGATTAATTGTGTACTATAATAACCAAAAGTATGATGCTGCTTGTGAACAGAATTTTTAAGAAGAGATTTGTGGATGGACAATGCCACTTAGGAATTGGTGTTAAGATATGCACTCACTGATGAGTGGATATTAGCCCAGAAACTTAGAATACCCAAGATACAATTTGCAAAATACAAGAAAAGCAAGAACAATGAAAACCAACATGTGGATACTTTATTCCTCCTTAGAATGGGGAACAAAATACCCATGGAAGGAGTTACAGAGAAAAAGTTTGGAGCTAAGACAAAAGGATGGACCATCCAGAGACTACCCCACCTGGGGATCCATCCCATAATCAGCCACCAAACCCAGACTCTATTGCATATGCCAGCAAGATTTTGCTGAAGGGACCCTGATATAGCTGTCTCCTCTGAGGCTATGCCAGTGCCTGGCAAATACAGAAGTGGATGCTCATAGCCATCCATTGGACTGAGCACAGGGTCCCCAATGGAGAAGCTAGAGAAAGCACCCAAGGAGCTAAAGGGGTCTGCAACCCTATTGGTGAACAACAATATGAACTTACCAGTACCCCCAGAGCTCATGTCTCTAGCTGCATATGTATCAGAAGATGGCCTAGTTGGCCATCATTGGGAAGAGAGGCTCCTAGGTCTTGCAAGCTTTATATGCCCCAGTACAGGGGAACACCAGGGCCAAGAAGTGGGAATGGGTGGGTAGGGGAGCAGGGCGGGGGGAGGGTAGAGGGAAATTTCGGGATAGCATTTGAAATTTAAATAAAGAAAATATATAATAAAATAAGTAATAATAATAATAATGAATTGGTGTTAAGACATCATTCTTTCTACCACCAGGTTTGTCCCTGCAGGACTCAGCCATGTCTGGCAGACTTTTTCATTATCTACATTTTATAGATCATGGAATTAGAGAGCTTAAGATAACCCTCTAAATCATATCTAGTGTCAATGGAGCAGGACAGAGACAGGACTAATAACAATTCTGTGATGGAGTGATTCCTTTGGCAATGATGTAGTTCAAAAAGAAGCAGAAAAGTAAACTTAATTTTTTTTAGAAGAAAGCCATCCATAAAATATAAGTTGCACATTCAACTCACTTAAAACTGAGAAACCAATATTTTATTATCTTTTAGACTTAGTAACAATGCTGACCCAAATGAGTGACTCAAATATGTTTTAAGTTATAAAACTCATTTTATATTTATGTCACTGTTTTCTTGGGTTGAAAAAAATCATAATTCCTACTTATCTTAGCATATTATTCTGATCCCTTTATCTTCAAGGTAAAAAAAAAAAAGGTTATTTCTTCAAGGTAAAAAAATACTATAAGATCAAAAGTATATTCCCAACATTCCTAATTTTTAATTTTTAAACCATTTATTTTGTGTATGTGAGTGTTTTGTTCTTATATATGTGTGTGCACCATGCATATGCAGGGTGCATGTAAAGGACAGAAAGTGATGTCAGATTCTCTCTAAATAGAGTTACAGATTGGTGCATCTAGTATGTGGGTGCTGTGGATCAAACCTGTATCCTTTGCAAAACAAGTGCTTTATACAGATGAGGAATGTCTCCAGGACATTAATATTATGATTAAAACCTGCACAACTTAGTATATTTTTATTATTCTATTCTATAGTTGTAAGTCCATTCTAATACACCCTTAGATTTATTTCCATTTACTGTTATTTATGGACTGTATATTTTTTCATTTAAAGTCCTGAGTATATAAAGTGCTTGCAGTGTAAAGAAAGTGCTGGCAGAATTTAAACATCATCTGTCTTTTAGAAGAGTATTGGACACATTTACAATTTATAGGTATTCTTATCGTTTTCCCCAGTAATCTCACTTAGGAGAACCCACTCCAAAGATAACTAGAAAAGTAACTAATAATGCAATGTTATTTAAAAGAGAAAAAAGATAATTGAAAATAACAGAGAAAAAGGAAAGGCTTATAAAACTGTATCATCATATCAGTTCTTTTTTTGCACAGCTTTGTTTAAGGAGGCATTTACAGACTCTTAGAGGTCTTTCAGTTTTTCAGATGAATAACAGTAAGAACGTATAATTTAAAATGGAAAAAAGCCTGCTAAATGTCTTGTTCTACGAGTGGGCCAGTTGCATCTTGCATCCATTTTTCTTCTGAAGTTGATTTTCAATTCTCAAATTTACTCTCTCTGTACATTTGAGTAGGATGTTTACCGATATTTTTGTATTAGTACATTTCTCTCTGATGCTGCTTATTGCATTGCTTCCAGATTTAATCATGATTATATCAGTTTTTCATATCCTGTCAGATAATAGCTGACTGGTAACTTTCAATCAACTAATGGTTTTAAATCCATCTATGTTTTCAAATGTAGTAATGGTCTCTTTAACTGGAAAATAAGATTTCAAAACAAAGATTTAACACGCATGCCATTAGTGTTTAGTGGTTTACTTGCAGTAGGAAGAAGTAGCCATTCATAGAGTAAATACCACATTTAACTATATATTTTATTGGTTATTTTATTTATTTACATTTCAAATGTTATCACCCTTCTTGGTTTTCCCTTTGCAAACCCCCTATCACATCCTCGACCCCCTGGTTCTATGAATGTGCTCCCCTACCCATCCATACACTCCTGCCTCATGGCCCTAGCATTCCTCTATGCTGGAGCATCATGCCTCCATCAAACTAAGTGGCTCCCCTCCCATTGATGCCAGATAAGGCAATCCTCTGCTACATATGAAGCTGGAGCCATAGTACCCTCCATATGTACTCTTTGGTTGGTAGTTTAGTCCTTGGGAGCTGTAAGGGGTCTGGATGGTTGATATTGTTATTTTTCCTATGGGGTTGCACACCTCTTCAGCTCCTTCAGTCCTTCTCCAACTCTTCCACTGGGGTCCCCGAGCTTAGTCTGATGGTTGGCTGCAAGCATCTTCATCTCTATAGATCAGGTTCTGGCAGAGCCTCTGAGGGGCTAGCAATACCAAGCTCCTGTCAGCAAATGCTTCTTGGCATCAGCAATAGTGTCTGGGATAAATCCCTAGATGAGGCAGTCTCTGGATAGTCTTTCCTTCAGGGCTAGTAAGATGGATTAATGATTAAGAGCACCAGCTGCCCTTTCAGATGTCCTGAGTTTAATTCTCAGCAAACACAAGGTGGCTCACAACCATCTATAAGGGTATATGATGCCCTCTTCTAGGCTGCAGATATATATGTAGAAAAGCACTCATACACTTTACTATATTTTTAAAGTAAAAATTGTCACTAGACTATATAATGACAACATCTGAATCTAGGAATTTATGAGCTCATCTACATTGTTCAATCGTTAGCCTATAATAGGCCCTTCTATTCTTTTGTGTTTTTCTCATATTCCTTTCTGACTTTACTTTGACTATCTTTTCCTATGAATCAACCTAAATCTTGCTCATTTTTTTCTATTGAAAATAACACTGTTCATGCAGATTGTGATCGGTTTTTTCTTCTTTATCTTTTTCTCTTTTATCCTTCCCAGCTCATCACCTATCCAACTTTCTTCCTCTCTTTAGAAAACAGGTTAATAAAAACTCAAAGCAAAACAAAGCAAAGCAATCACATGCATAGAGAGAAACAATAGCTGAAGAAAAATTATCAAAAGTTCATATATATGTAGAAACACACACATGTGCACACATGTAAAACCCATAACAAAAGCCATGATAGATAAGAAAAAAGACAAGTAAGGTTAAAAATAAAAACATGCCAAACTCAACATTATGAGACAAAACAACAACAAAAAATAAACACAGAAACAAAAAATAACACACACACACAAAAACCAAATCTTCAAAAATAACATGAAGCTCATTTTGTGTTGATCATCTACTCCTGGGCTTGGAGTTGACCTCAAGTGTGGTTTGTATACCTAGTGAGACTCACTTGGAGAAAAATCACATTTCCTTTCCAAGAAGTTGTTCATTGGAGATAGCCTCTGGGTTATGAATGGACCTCCTGGTCATCCACTCTAAGTGATGGAGTCCTATCTGGCTCATTCCTATGTAAGTACTATGTATGGTGCCACAGTCTCTTTGAGTTCATATGTGCATCAATCCTGGTGTGTCTGGAAGGCTTGTTTCCTTTGTGTCATTCATCCTTACTCTTTCTTAAAGTCTTTCTGCTTCCTCACCTAATAGTTCCTGACCCATGTAGGGAGAAATTTGACAGAGAAAGCCCATTTAGAACTAAGTGTTGCAAATTCTCTCACTATCAGCACATTGTCCAGTTGTATGTCTCTGTATTTGTTTCTAACTACTGTAAGAGGGAGCATCTTTGATGTCGGCTGAATAAGACACTGATCTATGGATATAGTATGTTATTAGCAGTCATTTTATTGCTATATTCCTGTAGTAGAACAATAGTATTTGGTTTTCCCCTAGGTCTATGGCCATTTTATCCTAGATTCTTGGCCACTTAAACAGTGTTAGCCACAGGTTTCTTAAAATCCAGCTATGCCACTCTTGGGCATATCCCTAAAGAAATCCAGATCCTACAGAGATGCTTACTTACTCATCTATGGTCATTGCTCTTCTACTGATAATTGACAGGAATTGAAAACAACTTAAATGTCTATCAACTAAAGAATGGACAATTAATGGAGTATTAATTACTCAATTGTTTAGAAAAAAAGGAAAAATAAAAAGGCTGACTTTTACAAATTTTGTAAATAGATAGAGTTAGGAAAAATCATCCTGAAAGGTAACTAGGATCCAAAAGGACAACTCTTAGGTGTGTATTCTCTTTCATGTGGATTTTAGCTTTTACGCCATTCATAGACAAGTTACTATACATATAAGCACAGAGGCTTAGTATAAAATGGAACTACGGGAAAGGAAAAAGAGTCAGACGTTTTTGTCATTTTCAAGTTGTATATCTAGAGTCTAATTCATTTACTTTTGTTCTCATCATCACTATTTTTTTTCTTTTTGTTAATATTGAGTTCTCTTTTTCTTACTTTCTTATTCTTTGATGTGTAAGGTCTATTTACTCTGGATCTTTTGTTTTTTACTGATGTTTCCTTTACTGTTGCAAACTTTTCTCTCTGACCTAATTTTGTTATTTCCAAAAGTCTTGATATTTTGAATCCCCATGTTTTTCTCATTTCCTTCTTAATACAATTTTAGTTTGTTTTAGAACAACCTAAATAGCCAAGACAAACTTGAACAAAAATAATAGGGTAGAGCCATCACTATGTTTGACTTCAACATAAATCACCATGACATAGTAACCTATGTGCTTTGATTCTAGCACAAAAGAGACACTTTGATTAATGCAGCAGGATGAAGAACCCAGGAATAAATCCACAAGGCTACAGCCAATTGATTTTGTTTTCTTTCTTGTTCTCTGTTTTATTTACTGACTTTTTTCTTTCTATTTTTTCTTCTTTAGCCCAGAAGTGTTTGGTTGTATCCTAGATCTCTGGGACATCTAGTCTTTGGTTCTTGGCTATTCAAGCAGTGTTAGTCAATAGCAGTGGGTTCCTTCTTGTGGAGTGTGCCTTAAATCAAATCAGACATTGGTTGGCTACTCCCATAAATTCTATGCCATCATTGTCATAGCATATTTTCCTGATATGACAGATAGTAGGTCAAAGGTTTTATGGCTGGTTGGTGTCTACATTTCTCTTCCAGTAGCCTGCAGACTACATTCTGACAAAAAGCACTACAACATTGGACTGAAGGCACCCTGTAGGCACCAGCTCAATTTATCCATGTTCAGTCTGGATGTTTCCTCATTGATGGGACCCTGTCATCAGTTTGTGAAGAACAACTCTGTTGTAGCAGAAGCTGGGTTGTTTGGAGATTTCCAAGGAATCTTTTTGGACAACAATTCAATTGAATGCCATCCAGTCCCTCCACTGGAAGTCTTGCCTGTCTAAAAGAGATGACTACAAGTGGAGAAGACATATTCCCCTCTACTAGGAGTTCTCGCTAAAATTACCTTCAGAGATTCCAGGAAGTGTCCACTGTCCGAGGTTTCAACATCCCCTAAGTGCCTCCCAATTCCAACTGCCTCTTTCCTCACTCTCTCCCTCCCTCCCCATTTCCATCCCCTGACCTGATCATGCCTGCTCCCATCTCCACCTACTCCCAGTCCATGCATAAAATCTATTCTATTTCCCCTTTCCAGGGCGATCCATGCATCCCTCATAGACTCCTCCCCTTTACCTAACCTCTGAATCTATGGCTGTAGCTTGATTATCATTTACTTTATAGCTAACATCCACTTATAGGTAATACACACTATATTTGTTTTTCTGTTTCTGGGTTACCTCCCTCACCTAGGATGATACTTTCTAGTTCCATACACTTGTCTGCAAGTTTCATGATGTCAATGTAGCTGAGTCTTTAGCTACATTGATTCCCAATTTTCTGAGGAACCATATAATGATTTCCATAGTGGCTGTACAAATTTGCATGGCCACCAACATTGAAGTTCCCTTTGCATGAGCTGTCACTTGTGTGATTGATCTTAGACATTCTGACAGGTATAAGATGGAATCTCAAAGTACTTTTGATTTGCATTTTCATGCTGGCTGAGGATGTTGAACATTTCTTTAAGAATTTCTCAGCCATTTGAGATTCCTATATTAATAATTTTCCATTCAGATCTGTGCTCTATTTTTAAATTATATTATTTTTTGATATCTAGCTTCTTGGTTCTTTATATATTTTGAATATTAGTTGTGTATTGAATGCAGAGTTGGTAAAATTAATATTGATTTTATAAGCTTCTGCTTTGTCCTTTAGATGATATCCTTTACCTTACAGAAGCTTTTCAGTTATGCAAGGTCCAATTTATAAACTGCCAGTCTTATTGTCTGTGCTATTGGTGTTCTGTTCAAAAAGTTGTCTCCTATATCAATGTGCTCAAGGCCATTGCCCACTTTCTTTTCTATCATGTTCAGTGTATCTGGTTTAATGTTAAAGTCTTTATCTACCTGGACTTGAGTTTGTGCAAAACTGATAGGTATGGATTTAGTTAGATTCTTCTACATGCAGATATCCAGTTTAAGTAGCACCATTTGTTAAAGATGCTTTCTTTTTTTTTTTTCCATAGTATATTTCTGGCTACTTTATTAAAAGTCAGGTATCCAATGTGTTTGGATTTTTGTCTGGGTCTTCAATTCAATTTCATTGATCAACATGTCTGTCTCTATGCCCATATTATGTGGTTGTAATTACTATGGCTTTTAAAATATCCAATAAAAATAAATAAAAAGATTAATTAATTGATTAAAAAATAAAAGAAATAAAAATTTTTTAAACGAGATTATACTTAGAAAAAAGTTATTTAATTTAAAGAAATCGTCTTTATTTTTTATAATTTTTTAAATTTATTTTTTTATTAGGTATTTTCCTCGTTTACATTTTCAATGCTATCCCAAAGGTCCCCCATACCCACCCCCCAATCCGCTACCCACCCACTTCCCCTTTTTGGCCCTGGGGTTCCCCTGTACTGGGGCATATAAAGTTTGCAAGTCCACGAAATTCAAGAAGAACGAAGACCAAAGTGTGGACACTTTGCCCCTTCCTAGAAATGGGAACAAAACACCCATGGAAGGAGTTACAGAGACAAAATTTGGAGCTGTGACAAAAGGATGGACCATCTAGTGATTGCCATATGCAGGGATCCATCCCATAATCAGCTTCCAAACGCTGACACCATTGCATACACTAGCAAGATTTTGCTGAAAGGACCCAGAAATCACCTTTATTATTTTGTGTACATCACTCCACTGTAATGACATACTGCACTTTGATGCACCTTTGATGATGAATTAAAATCATTGTCAATATTTCAAATTGTGATCTACTTTTAAGACAAAGAATAATCATGGATTTCTATAATATCCATTTTTGTTATGCTTTTAAAAAACTACTCATTGTTTTAATCTGTATAGTTTCCAAGCAAATATGCCCAATACCTATAAAGTGGTAAGTGATGTCAATTCATCTCGTTTACATTTTACTGGGCTAATGTAGAAAAACATTGTATGAACATATATATAAAGAAAAATTGGAAAGTAAGCTGAATAACTTCAATCTTAACCATCAGTTAACTCTGCTAATCTGCATAGAAAATAGAACAACATCAAAAAGAAAAAAAAACAGTTATATATATATGTGTATATACATATGTATATATGTATATACACATATATATATATAACTGTTTTTTTCTTTATATACATATTTTTTTCTGTATATACATATGTATATACACATATATAGTATGTGTATGTATGTATATATACACATTTATAGTATGTGTATGTATGTATATATACATTGTTATATTGCAATAATAACTTGAATGATGCCCATTAAAGTTTCAAGGAATGTGAACATATATTTGTTCACACACTGATTGACCCATTAGTGACTTGATCATTTTTAGAGAATGCCTATTGTTAAAGAAAACATATTTTGACATTTTTTTAAAAAAAGAACAAGGCAGAGTCAGAATAATACTAGGTGCTAGAGGTTGGACTCGACTGAACCTACTGATGACAGTTGAGGACTCTAGTCAAAGAGCACAGTGGAGAGACAATGGATGTAAAATCCCTGAGATATATCATCAAGTTTTACAGAGATATCTTTTTAACCATAGTAATAAATTTCTTGTAAAATTTCAGCAAAGATGATCAGACATGGAGTGAGGATCATGGAGAATATCCTCAGATATTGAGAGTGCTTACTTGTCAAGGGTAAGAATTCTGTAGAGTAAGAAGGACTCTTGCTAAAGTTGGATTATGCTTGCCTAGGAAGTATGAGGAAAGAGGATAATGTTTTGTCAAGTGGTGACCATAACTGTAATAACATTAAACCAACCCATAGTCATAAAGAGAAATAAAAGAGGAAAAACATTGTGAGTTGTGTGTGTGTGTGTGTGTTAGTGATTCTCTATATTCACAGTTGTGAATGCCTGTATGCATGTGCCACAGAGTATATATGTTAATATATGTGGTCAGTCAACACCTTTCACCTTGTTTGAGATGGGGTATTATTATTGCTTTTCTGTGATATTTACTAAGCTAGCTGGGCTGCAAGCTCCCAGAGCTTCTATTGTCTCTGCCTCCCAGGACTCCTGCCTAGGGTTACAGACACCTGTGGTGTCTGGATGTTGATGTATTTTAGGGATTCAAATTCAGGTCCTGCGTTTTTACAACAACCATTTTACCCACTGATCCATTTCTCCAATCCAGGTAAATTAATCTTTAAAAATTCATATCACTACACTTGGGTTATATCATTTGTTATAGAAAGACAAGATTTACATAAATTTAGATGAAAATATTTTGAAAGTTTTAGAAAACAAGTTCACTTATTGAAGATGGAAGTCTTACCGATGGACATCTGTTGTTCTAAAATGAATCACTGTTAATATCTAGGACTGTAGAGTTCTTAGGCACAGGGTGATCAGTTTGTTCATCACTTCTTTGTTGAGGGACACAAATTGTAGTAAAAGATAGGATGTAGCAAGAATTCAGCAGAACCTACTTGTATGACATTCAATCCATCATGGGGAGACATTTGCCTCTAAGTAGGGAAGGATGGATTTAAAGCTTCTGACAAGTTAATAGCGAACAACTGAAATATTAGAAAATGCACTTGTTTATAACTAACCCCAGAGAACAAGATGAAAGGATTGCATTTGGAAGGGTTTAGCAAGCAATTGCTTTCCAGTTACACAAACAAAAGCAATTGAATTAATCAGCTTCAAGTTGAGTAATAGAATTCACCATACTGCCATTAGTTGCCTAGTAGCATGAATATTTAAATAAATTTTCACTTCATTTTATAGAAAAAATCTATAGAAAATAAGGGATGACAGAAACTTAACTCAGTTGATTATCAATTCCTTCTAATTCCTAATTTAAAAATAGAAAGATCAATTGTTATGTCATTATTATGTGTTGATATTGTATCATAAGTATTTACCCAATTTTACCCAGCACAACAAATAAATGACTAAACACAAGAGAACTCTGTCAGAGCTCAACCAATGAAGAAGATGCACTTCAAGTAACTAAAGTATCTGGTGAAGGCTGATAACAGCTGCTGCTTCTGTTAGTCTCACTGCCGCCTAACCCTAACCTAACTTCTAGCAACACAGCAAGCTCCCAGCCTCATGCTTCCTGACTGTCACTTTCCAGAGAAAGGATAAATTATATTTTTCAAAATATTATGTTTAGAACACTAGATGTTTAAGTTTACCAAAAGAACAATTAGGGTTTTTCTTTCTTCAGGTGTCAGTGGGCATCCCTCCTGGTGGGGTCTAATCTGAATCAAGGTTCCACAATAAAAGGGAAAGTCAGATGAAGTGTGGCACCGGCATGCACAAAGATCACAGTAACAGGCTGATATAACAGAATAAGGTCAGAGACTTAGATGAACATGGTCAAGATGTGAAAGAACAGGTTTTATTATAAATGGAAACAAGTCTTAAGAATTTCCACATATCTGGTTCTTTGTTTTAGCTACTGAGTGTACATGAACCATACAGTGTGTATGATAGTGTGGTTGACCTTAACAGTGCTCACATTGTGCCATCTTTTCAAATGTATATTGTGTCAGAAATGTATCATGTGTACATTTATTATAGTCCCATAAACTATACATTAAGAAAAGATTTTACACACACACACACACACACACACACACACATCCAAATAAATACATTTTTCAGCCAATAAATTTTTGGCAAACATGCCGGCTATAGGCTCTTCTTTCTTTCTCCTGGTATTTCTCTTTATGATACTCAGTGCTAACTTCAACTGAGTTGAAAGGCCAACAAACATTTATGATCCTTCAAAAGACAATAAATGGAAAATTAGTGAAATATAGGAACATATAATTTATTTGAGAAATGGAAAAACATTACAGAATCAATGATAAGCTCCAAAATAAAACATATGCTGTCAAAGTTGTATGCCACACTGCATATTTAAAAGGGCAGTTCCTGAATTATTTTAATAGGGATATTGTCAATGTAGAAAAATTACAGCTCTTTTTAAAATTATTTAAACAGATAAAATGCAAGAAGAAAATTATAAATTCCCTTCAAATTCTATGAGTAAAAAGTAGCTGTGGCTTCTGTTAATTTCATTTTAAGAAAAATAATACTTACAGAACAATTCTGTAGAGCTGAAAATTGTGTAGCTAACAGAAAAATATCTGTGCTCTATGATGGAGGCTATAGTTACTGGAGAAGGTCAGCTCACTGTCAGAACACAGAAAGCAAGGGCATTTGGATGCTAAAGCTTGCTAAATATTTCAGCTGTGACAGGAAGAACAAGACTTAGTTTCTTCACTGTCATTTAATTTTCTAAGACTCATTGGCTTTCTCAACAAACCAAATAGTAATAATAATAAGGAATTTTGGTTACTACTGCTAAAAGTCATGGTGATATTGGTGATAATGACCTGTATACACTTCCTTATCCTCAAACATCGCACAGGAAGGTATTTATATTACGTTTTTCAGAAGAAACAATATATTACATATTACATATGATATATCACATATATGTATGTGTATATTATCATATAAAATGTCCAGACATATAGCACACACAGAGACACACAAAAAACACATAAATACAGAAACACACACTCACCTGTTGTGTTAACTTGCAGAGGATTTGTAAACAAATATCTATATCTACTCACCCCATATAAGGAACACACAACCAATGAATATTATGATTCTACCAAAATTCATCGTGGTGAACAAATGCATCTATTGAATTTTCTTAGGAAAAGAAATGTTCACACACATGTGGATCTGCTGCATTGTTTCCTTTCAACTCATCTTTGGAATGATCAGTTCCTATTTGGAAATCAATTGTGATAATCTTTTCGAGGGAGCCATGTACAAATGTCTACTTACCCCCAGATAACTAACATAGACAAATGCAGTCAGTGAGTTTATTGGAGTTAGGTATAGTAGTGTGGATAAAGGATAACTTAAATGAACATAGACTACATTACAATGGTTGTATCACCAAAAAGTCCACCTCAGAATGAGTGACAACTCATGAAAGCTACAACCCTGGATTTGCCTAGAAAGTTGCAATCTTGGAGCTCCCTGCATGATTACAGGCTTCTCTGTAGGTCAGAGAATCCTCCAGAAAGCATTCTTTCCACAGGAGCCCCACAAGAATTGAACAATCTTAGGGAGGACTCTTGTGAACCTTATAAATGTCAAGAACTTATTTGTAAGATATTTACTTCATGCATCTTAGTAAATCTTCCTATTAGCCAGGTGGTGATGTCATATGCCTTTACTTCTAACAGTCATGAGGCAGAGGCAGGCAGATCTCAGAGTTCAAAGTCAGCCTGGTCTACAGAATGAGTTACAGGACAGCCAGGGCTACACAGAGAAACCTTGTCTTAAACAAACAAAAAACAAGAACAACAACAAAACAATGTTCAAATTTAGAACTTCCTGAAGGTTTCATTCAAAGAAAATTATTGAGCAGCATATATTTCAGTGTGGTTTCTTTGAAATAAAGTATTTTGTCAGAGTGATGATCTTAGAAAAAAAGTATCCATTAGATGAAAACAATTTTTGCTTGGCCAACAACAATTTCCTCAGCTGATAATTAATCTAATAGAATTAATATGAACACATACATTGTTCTAGTGTGATTTCTGCTGCTGTAATAAATACAGTGAGTAAAAGGACTTGGGGAGGAAAGGGTTCGTTTCCTTTATTGTTACAGTCTATCAGTGACTGCGTGAGGCTATGGCAGGAACTCAAGGTAAGAGGCTACAGGAGAAGCCACAGAGGAACACTGCTTACTGGCTTACTCTCGATCTCACAGTCAGCCACCTCTCTTTTATCTACAGTGGTCTGGGATGACCTAGTTCAATTGGCAATCAAGAAAATGCCCCCAGGACATGTCCACAGTCATTCTAATGGGAGGCATTCCTCACTTTCTCAGGTGCATCAAGTTGACAAAAAAGATCAGCCATATCACACATGTATATTGAAGTAGTACACATAATACTGTTGAGATTTACCATAAAACACAAGAAAAATGACTCTCTCATGCAGATGCACAGATTCAACTCTCATGCAGGGCACATTTCTGAAATAGAGAGAAACTACCATCAGCAGGAAGACAATGGTAAAATGACTCAGCAGATATGTTTCCATCTTCTTCATTTCTTAGATCTCATTCAAAATCAATAAATGCAGTAAGAAATAAAACAACAACAACAACACAACAACAACAACAAAAGTAGGAGACATCTCCAAGGATCACAGAAAGCCAAATGTGTGAGGATAGGAGAAGAACACATGAAGATTCCAAGAGGGGGAGGGAGAGCAGTCACCTCTGCTGGACAAACGGGTATATGCTCAGACTCTCTGCATGAGACTCTCAAATTAAGATTAGACATAGATAGCAGCAGCATCACTAATAACTACCCAGGGTTGATTTAGTTAGCAGGAGGAAAGGACAGAGTTAACTGTGGAATAAGGACAGTGATATTTTGAATGTTCGCTCGGTCAAGTAGAGTGTGGAGGAGAAGATGAAGAAGAGGTGGTGGTGGATATTCCATTTTGCTCTCTGGGAAAAAGCTCACCATAGGTTACAAGTATACACTTCCACGCAGTTCACTGGCAATGCTCAGGAGATCCTGTTAACACTCAGCCCTCCTTCTCTGTTCTTCTATATTAAATAATTATAAACCCTGGCTTCCAGAAGAATCAATCTCACTCCAAGATGAATATATTTGAACAGAGGCCAACATAGAGCATACATTTTAAAAAGTCGAACAGAAATGTGAAAGTATGAATGCATGGCAGAAAATAATATTGACTTGGAAATATTGTCATGAAGCAGGATGAAAAATTGAACGAATATAGTTTCCCGGATAAAAACAAAATGCAGTGATTCAGTAACTATTTTTTCAAGAGGAAATCAAAGTAGTAATCAGAAAGATCATAAAAGAACAGATGGTATGAAATTTGAAGTGGCAGAGCTAAGGAAATAAATGAGATATAAAATCATAGAATTAAACAATATTAAAACTACACAAAGATAGAAGATGTACTACTGAAAATATTAAAACATAAAGTACAAATAAAATGGAAATAAATAGGAAAAATGACTTAAAAGAAGATAATGCAGAAAAGATAAAAATCAATCAACGTATAAAAATTCAAGTTCTTGGAACATTAAGTCTAAATAACTAAAAGAAATATTCAGAATTATGTAAGCCACATTTTTCAGATGTATTCTGCAAGTATAGGAGAGTATCATTAATAGTGTCGGGGTTGACTCTACATGGGATGGGTCTCAAATGGAGGCCATCATTGGTTGTTTATCCCCTCAACCTCTGCTCCATCGTTGTTGCCGCATATCTTGTGTGCAGGTCAAATTTGGGGTTGATGGTTTTGTGGGAGGGTTGTTGTCCCCTGCCCTCTACTGAAAGTTCTGCCTGCCTACAGGAGATGGCCACTTGTGTCTCCATATCTCCTATTGTTCTCAGCTAGGCTCACCCCCCATAGATGATTTTTACGTACAGAGCCATCCCAGTACTTCCTTAGAAAGTCCTATGTTTCTCAGCCCATCTGTTTTTTTTTTTTTTTTCTGAATTTACAACCCACCTATTTCCCACCCTGGGCATCTGATCCTAGTGAGCTTCAAAAGATCCTGCACATGTGAGTTGAAGAAAAAGTGGCCATGTGGTCTTTCATTATTATGATGTATTACCAACTTGGGTGGGACGGCATTCCTTCTGGGGGAGAGTGTTATGCTATTTCTATTACTTTTCCTTAAAATTAACAAACTGTCCTTGTTCCAATTTAAAGCAAACTTCTTACCTATTCACTTCCTAGACTGTTCTACCATCCTGTATAAAATAGCTTCAGATCCTTGACACATGCTTTTCACAGCAAATAAAATTATCAGGATTAAATTATCTCACCTGAACTGTAAAACATGATCTACCTTTGTAAATCCAATAGTTCTTCTCAATGAATAAAATAACTTTCTGTAATTTCAACTATTGGAAATTCATAATATGATATCTATTCCAACCTGTATTGGAAATGAGTCTGAAGTGGGAAAATGGTTCTTTCTGAGCATTACCTCAAAAGTACTAGAGTGTCAAGATGTCTGCACACAGAATCAGAAACCTTTTCAATGAAGAACAATACAAAACAACCCCCCCCTCCAGAACTAAATACAACCACACAGGGAGCAGCATAGAAATGATAAATTTATTTATTATTTTGCTATTGGGTTATTTTAGACTTAGTGTGCCCACCAATAGCAATATTTTACATGCCTAAGGATGCTAATATAAAAATATGACAAATCTATACAGATGTAATCAATTACCACAGTGAAGCAAGTGCAAAATGGCTCAAACATTGAACTTTAAAAAGATAAAATGTTTAAATAAAATTCAAGCTGGTACGCATCCAAGTAAAGAACTGTAAAAATAAGTAACCAAGTTTTGGGAAATGTAATGGTAGCATGTGGGCATTACATTTTCCTCTTCTTATGGTCGTTAAGCAAAATGACCTTGTGTGGAGGATAGGAGATGATTTTTAATGATAATGATGAGCTCATGCAATGATAATTAATGGCACTTGCATATGCCAAGTAATAACTTGCTCTTTCAACACCAATTCTTGAAATGATACAAGAAAGTACTTTTAACATGAGTTTCTCATTAAGATTCAATATCTTAATAAACCTGAATAAAGTAAAGAAATTTTATGGCCTTTGGAACATAGCATGAAGTATTTATACCCACAAAAAAGCAAAGGTTTTTAAGAATAAGGGGAGCTTTTTCCATTTAGTGAATACTGAAAAGTGTCTTGTAAATATCCTAATTCCTTTCTTAATATGCAAATCTCTCCCATAAAAAAAGGTTGCTGTCTCTGTAGGCTGGCTGCAATGGGCTTTTCTTTGGTAGCAGCATCTGCATGCAAGTGCACACTAACACTCTTTCACCTTTTTCAATGTCCTCTGGTGCTAATTGGAGATGTTTGTGATGAGCTTTGAATGTGCAGGAAATGCCTAGCAGGAGTCCAGACATTTGCGAATGGAATTTCTGGCTAGCCTGCTATTCACTATCTCTAGTGAGATTTGAGCTGGATTCCTATTAAATATAAGTCTTCTCTGCAATGTTTAAATCATTATTCATTTTTAGAATTCAACATATATTATTGTAATCTACAGATGTGATTTTAATGTATTCTTTTTGCATGACTCAGTCTTAAAATATGGAAATAGAAACCAGTGAAATGTTTATTTCAGGCTTCAAGGTCATGACATTTATTTATGTCATAATTTTCATTACTATTATTAATATTTTGTATTTTCAATGATGTACTTTTCACTGTAAAAATGAGTATTTCTGTTGTTATTATTGAAAATATAAAATGCCTGAACTGAAAGGATTATATTTTTAGAGCTAATTAGTTTTATTTTCAAACTGTCACGCAATGTACCCTTTCATAATAAGCCCCATGGATTCCTAGTAGAAGAAAGAGCTCCTACATCATTTAAAACTGAAAAGAATGTGCTTCTCTGTAGGCGACAGAATGAGAACAAGGGTTTGACTATTATCAAGGGCACAAGTAAGGAAAGGAACTGAGGCAAGTCAGAGAGGACAGGGAAGGTACAAAGTGAACACAGGAAAACCGAGTGGGTGGTCTGACATTAGCTCTCTCTTCCGTTCCTTCCCATGAGCAATGGTTGCTGAACTAGGAAATATTTTGACTAACAAGAGACATTTGTTAACTTCATGTAATAAAGCAACCCATTAAAAAATGTCAGGGAATCAGTTACCAAGCTGACAATTCATCAGGTCAATAAACTCTGTTTAAGACTTTTGTTAGCCATAACCAAAACCTGGAAGCTGACATGGTTGGGAATGAGAAAAGAGAAAATTTAAACAGGATTGCCATGAACTAAACTCTGTAGGGCAACATTTACAACAAAAGGACACAGTTCATCATCACATTCACTGTGCAGTCTTTCTCAAGAAGTTCTAAAACACACAGTTTCGTAGTGAGAATTCTAGACATGATGGAATACTAAAACATTCTTGTGAATCTAAACCCTTATTGGATAGCAAAGTAGGGTTATGTTGTTTTGTTATTTAAAGCAATCTGTAGACAGTATTTAAGGCTATCCACATGAGGTTTAAATATCCCCCATCCAATCCTACAGAATACTCCCCCACTTCCTGTATCTCCATCTAATGCTTTGGCCTTGTTTCTTAGATTTGCCTCAAACTATTGCCTCTTGTTAACTGATACTGTGTTCAAAGTTCAAGACTTTGCTACCACTTGGTTACCTGAGAGAAAAGCCTCTGCCCTGAGCTTCCTATCTGGGTCAGTTCTGTAGTAACACACCATCCATCACTACAGACTGATCATTCTTTCTTTAGTTCAAAGATAACCAAGTAATTCCCTTCCTTGCTAGCTTAGTTACTCTTTTCATTTTTAGAATAAAATACCTGATAAAAAGCAATTAAAAGTATTTCTTTTGCTCGTAATTGCTTGGAGCAACAGTCCTTCATGGGTCAGAAGATGGTGTGGAAGTCCTGGGGTCAGGACCAGCTCCTGTCTAAGGAGTGGCAGACACTGGGTAGATCTGGAAACAGAGAAGGCAGTTCTGGCAATCAAATTATTTCTCTTTCTCTCTTATATTTGATCAGGTCATCAGGTCTCTGTTTCATGAATGATCCTGCTCACACACAACATACTTTCATTCCTTCAATTACCCTGGAATGTGTGTCTAACAATTCATGAATCCAAAGGAGTTTACTTTCACAGTAATCACCATGATTGTGTTTTTGTTCTAGAGGAAATCTTCAGAGAGTGCTGAATTCACATTTTCAGCATCTCCTCCACTTATCCGTGGAAAGGAGAAGTAGAGATGCAAAGGAGAAAAGTTATCATTGAAGACCTCCAGTTCTTGGACAGTTTCTTGATGCCTGAGGTTTTGAATAAGGACCTTAGAAGATCCAGGCTTAAGTCATTATTTGATAGGTGCTAGATTCTCATGGCTAGACAAGATAGCATGCCTATGTGCCTTCAGTTGTGTCTACAATTTTGAAAGAGCTTCAATATATAAAGTTGCAATTATAGAAAACGATCACACTACCCACAGTGTTTTGAACATCATATGTTGTATGATACATGTGTATATTTACTTAGGAAATACTAAGTACATGCAGTCATTTTGTATCAATTAAAAGAAAAATGAAAAATGTCATTAAGGTTTCGTGAACTTTGCATATAACATCACATATTTTCATAAATATATTTGGTAGAGCTTGTGAAGAGTATTTGACAATAATAGAATGCATCAGAAGATCTTATTCCCGCTGAGAGGGAAAATATGCTGCTGTCTACCTTTACCTGAAAATGAATTCCTCTCCTGCTCTCCAACTCATGCTCTCTTTCTATTTCTCTGAAATATTCAAGCCAGTCAACCCCTCTTTTGTGGGCAGCAGAAAAAGAAGATGAAAGGTATTTTCTTACATATGCTCAGTGAAAGAAAGAATTCTGTGTGGCAGAAATAGTCATTAAGGCAGTAGGTCCCTGCCAGCTGAGCAAGCATAAGAATGAGAACAGGGAGTAAGTGTCATTTTCTGTCTGGTACAAGGAAGATCACCCACAAACTCACATAAAATTATCTCTCACAAAGCATTGTCAAATACTGCTTACTCTTAGGACATAAAAATGCCATTAATTTTATTGTGCAATTTGTCTCTTTCAGCAAGTTAATCATACTTGCATTCAGAATGTCTTTAATTGTAGAATTTTTCTTGGATTATTTTTTAAGTTTTCTGGATGTGGTCATGTTAAAAGAACATAAACTTAGAGAGTATAAATTCCCAAAGCTGGGACAATTTGAAGAGTCAAATGAACCATCAAGTACTAGATTAAGCAATTAAAATACTATTAAACAACTGCCCAATGCTGTATTGATGCAAATAAAATAAATATCTCTGAGTTCACACAAATATAAAAATAAAATAAATTTACAAATAGGTTGAAAGAGATAAATCTTCACATAAGATGAATCCTGTACATTAAAAAATACTTTATGAAGATACTGTCATGGAAGGAGATAGAGTGTAGTTTATAGTGTGAGTATAGATTTTGCTTCTAAATTAGTCCCAAAACTACATATGTCAACATAGAGACAGGATAGCAGAAAACGTTGGTAAATACTACTACAGTCTCAATCAGGAGTTCTTTCTTTATCTTACTATTTCACATAGTAAACTATATTTTTTATCTTTTATAATATTAATAATATAATACTAATTTTAATAAATATTGCCATTTATATAATTCTACAAGTAATATTATTTGCAGAACTTAACAAAGACGCATTTGATGGAGATGATAAAATATCTCTAGAGCTTGATCTCAAGCTAACATTATGCCTTAATAAAATACTTCCTAACAGTCCTGATTTAAATATGTGCTTCAGGAAGACCACAAGTTGTCTTCAGAATACATTCATTAACTGGTTTTCAAATATTTGTTGGAACTAAAACAATATGAAGAAAAGAGCATCAATGTCCTTCACATGTAGAGTGTTGTTCTTAATTTGAAAGATTTTATTTATTTATTTATTTATTTATTTATTTATTTATTTCAGTCTTTTTATTGGATATTTTCTTTATTTACATTTCATATGGTAGCCTGTTTCCTGGGTTCCCCTCGGAAAAACACACTCCCCCTAGAAAGATTTCATTTATTAAAGCTGCATCTCCTGGTGTAGTCCAGGCTGGTCTGTCTGTTCTTTTGTCTCAGCCACCAGAAATCAGTGGGTTCAGGTTTACATAAGTATATCTGGCATTGGTGTTTTTAAATAGTTAGTAGGAATGAAGATATAAATCTTGAAGAACTAATATATTTTAAACAATACTAGCTTCCTCTCCCTTAACTTTATTATTCATAGAGAAACTAATTTATAAATAAAAATGAATATTTGTTTCTTACGTTACTGTCTTCCTTTCAGATTCTCATGCTTTCTTTCCATTTATTTGAAAATGGAATCTCTCACCTACGTTTGTAGCAAGATAGGGAAATCCTGTTAATCATGTGTTGAGTCAGGATCTTCTTTCACGTGGTACATGTATACAACTTGTGATGTTATGGTCCTGGCATGTCTTTTCATTCCTGCTTATCATATTACTCAATAGGATTCCAGCAAAAGGAAAACTAATCATATTTTGGATGATTATAATGGCACTTCACTAACTGCAATTTAGGAGCATACATATATCTTCCAGGGCATAATCTTAGTTCAGTCCTTAAGTGAAGTATCAGTAATATACCACTGGCTCGAACTCCCTCCCTTTACTGTTCAATGCCCACTCTTGCCTAAATGACTGTGCACTACTGAGGGCCAATTCTGCCATTTTCTTTTCTTTCCTTTGTGTGTGCATTCATAGGTTTCTGCCATCTTTATTTCTAAAGGTCTGTTCTTAACCAACCACTTTGTTCGTATAGCATGTTTTGAATAGGTCTCTATCTGTAGTGGATACTAAGTGGTAAATAAACCATTGAATGCTTGTTGATGATTTAAAGAGAGAGAACAAGAGCTCATCCATTTGTAAGATAGTTCTGACTCATTTGTACAGCAAGATTTTATCTACAATTAATCAAGAACAAAATTATTAAAAATATTCTATGACCCAGTAATTGCCTTTTTATGACTTATGTTTCTCATCCTAGATAAATAAAAAACTGAATATTATTATATCTGAATGTATTAGATTTTCAAAGAAGGAGAAATATACTGTCCTTAGTTTATTACAATTTAGGATGAAATTTAACTTAAAATGTATGGCTGCATATGCAAAGACACTGCATGTATTTTCTTTTTCACAACATTTTTTGTTTTGTTTTGTTTGTTTGTTTGTTTGTTTTAAACAGTGCTTCTCTTTCTGAGCCTGGATTACTTCAGTTGATATAGCATTTTCCATTTCCTTACAATTCCTTGAAAATTTCGTTTTACTTCCTGGCTCCATAAAATTTCATTGTGGTTATACACCACAATTTCTTTATTCATTCTTTGTCTATTGAGTATTTACGCTGATACTATGTTCTTGCTGTGAGCAGGACACAATTAAGATGGGCGTGCAAGTTGCCAAGTAGTGAAATGTAGACCCCTTTTGGTTTATGTCCAGGAGTGGTATTCATGGCTTATAAACTTGTTCTGCTTTTTTAGTGTTTTTGCAAAATGTTCACATTGGCTCCCCTTAATAGCTACACTCATGGCTACACCAATGACTACACTCATGGTTACACCAATGGCTACACTAGTGGGTATACTCATTGACAGACACTCTTCTCAGCATACAGTAAGGGTTTTCCCACACTCTCTTCATTCCTTGTTGTCATTTGTTTTCTTTTTTTTTTAAATATTTTTATTAGGTATTTTCCTCAATTACATTTCCAATGGTATCCCAAAAGTCCCCCATATCCTTACCCCACTCCCCTACCCATCCACTCCCACTTTTTGGCCCTGGTGTTCCCCTGTACTGGGGCATATAAAGTTTGCATGTCCAATGGGCCTCTCTTTCCAGTGATGGCCGATTAGGCCATCTTTTGATACATATGCAGCTAGAGTCAAGAGCACCGGGGTACTGGTTAGCTCATAATGTTGTTGCACCTATAGGGTTGCAGATCCCTTTAGCTCCTGGGATACTTTCTCTAGCTGCTCCATTGGGGGCCTTGTGATCCATCCAATAGCTGACTGTGAGCATCCACTTATGTGTTTGCTAGGCCCTGGCATAGTCTCACAAGAGACAGCTATATCAGGGTCCTTTCAGCAAAATCTTGCTAGTGTATTCAATGGTGTCATTGTTTGGAGGCTAATTATTGGATAGATAGCAATTTTCACTATACAGATAGAATAGAATCTTTATTTAACTTTAGCTTGCATTTTTCCAATGGTTAATATTGTTAAACACTTTCATATTTGTTATACATTTATATTTCTTCTTTAGAGAACTGTCTGCTTAGGTAATTAGCCCACTTTTCAGGGGACTGCTTGTTTGGTTAATATTTTTATATTCTTCGATATTATTGGTATTAATCTTCTGTCAGATGTATAAATGGCAAAGACTTTCTCTGATTCTATCATGTGTCCTTCTTCTGATTTGTGGTTGTTGTTGTTGTTGTTGTTGTTTTTGTTCAGATGATTCTTAAATTTAGGAGGTTCCATTTGTTGACTGTTGGGCCTTATTTCCTGAACAACTAGTGTCCTATACTTTAAAAAGTCCTGGTCTATGCCTACCTGTTTCCTATATTTTTTCCTTAGTGATTTTAAAGTTTCAGGTCCTATATTCAGATATTTGATCCATTAGTTTTATTATCACTGTTTGTTACAGAGGCTGTGCTTTCTCAAATGTCTATTTTTTAAATTATTTCTTTTTTGTGGACTTTTAATATTTCCCCTTCCTTTACCTGTGTGTATATGTCTGAGAGAGAGAGAGAGAGAGAGAGAGAGAGAGAGAAACAGACAGACAGACAGACAGACAGGCAGACAGAGAAACAGAGACAGAGAGAGATACTGAGATGAGAGAAAGAGAAAGATATTCTAAAAATACATAAATACAGCCTGATTAGTCTGTATAATGTTATTTGAATGTATATTTTTCAGCAAGGAACATGTGGTATTAGCCAACCAATTGGAGGGCTCCTTTCTGGAGAAGACTATTTCTCTCATGCTGAACATTCCTTAGTTGCTAGTTGTTCTTCATTTTGGGTTGAGACTTCCTGGGCTTTCCATTGTCAAGGCTATCATGTTTATTGTATAATTTTTCACTTTTTGTGTATGAGGTTCTACCAGAATCTACTGTTTTGCTACATTGATCTATGCGCCTTTTTAAAAGACCCATCCCAAATGTATATGTCGATTACAAATAAGACTAAATAGACAAAATGTATAGTATTGAAGGTTCTTTTTTTTTTCTTTTTAAAAATCTTGCTTCCTGGCATAAATCTATAATCATAATTAACAATATTCATTTAGTCAAATCATGATTAATCACTTTGAGCAACAGTCTCAGAAAAAAATAAAGTTGGAAACATGAAGAAGAATCTGCTTTCTGGATAAGTAATGAGAATGCCATCTACAATGATTAGGTAAAGAAAACCTACTCCTATTATTTCTTATTTCAGTTAGATCTGGAATGGTCACAGAGCTTCTCTTGTTAGGACATTATGTAAACCAGTACTCTAGGGTTTATTTAATGCCTCAAAGTAAGTTACAGACATAATGATATAAGGCAAAGTAAAACAAAATATGCATAGCTGATATTAATTAATATAAAATTAGCTAAAAGCTGCACTGAAGAAGTGTTTTATCTATCTATAGTTTATTGGTTAATATATTTATTGTATATCATTTGCCAATTTTGCCAACTGACATTTATTAACTGTGAATTCTTGACTTTTAGTCGCTGTGCCTGCTTTTCACAGCCATCTGTCCTGGAATTCTGCTATGAGAACAGTTCACCACCAACATCAATAAATAACATAAAAAAGTGGGTAAAAAACACAAAAACAACTAACCAGCAACACAGGGGAAAAAAAAAGAAATCCTATTGAGTAAAGCTATCAAACTACAGAGAAGTGCATTGGCTGAAGGTGAGTTTCCTAATTTTCTTCTTCCTTTTACATTGTTGACATATGTGAGAGGACAGGCGAACTGATGCAGACCAGCAGAAAGCCAGCAGGAGGGAAAATTCAAGAGACCCTCAGATTCTGTTGTCAGTTAAAGCTGAAAAACAGTTTCCTATGTGTTACAGAATGTTCCTTGAATCTTTGAGACGAAAGAGAGAGAAGACATTTTACCCAAATTCTGCTATGGACTCACCAATGTCTGTTTATTTTACATTGTGCATCCTTGGGACAGATCCTCAGCAGAACAGTAAAATCAGAGAACTGAACACAAATTTAAATTGCAAGGCACAGAAATGAAGTTGGACTGATGATCTCAACAGAACCATTGTGCTTCTGCCATTGTAAAAAAGAAAAAAAGTCAGAGAACAAAGAATATGATGCCCACTATGTCAAAAACCAAATAAAAAGAACCAATATACCAAGAAATAATGAAATGTGTAAATTCTATGAAAGTATCCTCAATAGATATGAATGCAAAGATAGCATTGATCTGGAATTTTCATTTAAAAAATAATCTCAATTACCCCAACTACTCTCAGGTCTACAAGGAAAATGGGGTGTCTTAGTTAGGGTGTCCATGGCTGTGAAGAGACACCATGGCCATGGCAACTCTTATAAAGGAAAACATTTCACTGGGGCTGGCTTACAGTATCAGAGATTTAGCCCATTATCTTCATGGAGGAGAGCACAGTGGCATGCAGACAGATATGAGTGTAGAGAAGGAGCTGGAGTTCTAGATCTGGATTGGCAGGCAGTAAAAAGAAAGACTGAGCCACTGAACCATGAGTCACTGAGTCATTGAGCCACTGAGCCACTGAGCCACTGAGCCTGGCTTTATTTTCTTTATTTACATTTCAAATGTTATCCCCTTTCCTGGTCACTCCCCCTCTGGAAACCCCCATATCACATATCCCCTCCTCCTGCTTCTATGAGGGTGCTCCCCACCCACCCACCCACTCCCACCGCCCTGCCCTTGCATTCCCCTACTCTGGGGCATTAAACCTTCACAGGACCAAGGACCTCTCCTCCCACTGATGCCAGACAAGGCCGTCCTTTGCTACATAAGCGGCTGGAGCCATGGGTCTATCCATGTGTACTCCTCGGTTGGTAGTTTAGTTTCTGGGAGCTCTGGGGGGTCTGGTTGGTTGATATTGTTCTTCCTATGGGGTTGCAACCCCCTTCATCACCTTCAATCCTTTCTCTAACACCTCCATTGGGGACCCCATGCTCAGTGCAGTGGTTTGCTGTGAGCATCTGCCTCTGTATTTGTCAGGCTCTGGCAGAGCCTCTCAGGAGACATCTATATCAGGTTCTACTCCAATAAGACCATACCTCTTAATAATGCCACTCCTTATGGGCCTATGGGGACCAATTTATTCAAACCACCACATGAGAGATGTGAACTGGGAAAGTACTCAGTTCTGCCTGGGTGGGTATTAGCCATAGCTCTTGGGTCAGATCCTGAAGTAAAATCATGTTTATCTTCATAGTTGAAATGCCAGTGTGATACAAAAACAACCCTAACAACATAGACTGGTTTTATGCAAAATGCAAAAAGGACTATCAGATTGTTTTAGAATTAAGTGCAATTAGATGGGACCCTTCTTGAAGACTGAAGTTTTTCTGAAATTCACAAAGGAAAAGGCTAAAGCAAAACCAATGACGTAATGGATGGTGGCATTATTGGCATTGACATCTATAACCTAGGTAAGGCCTACTTGTCTGTCCCCTGTGGGATAATGGTGACATGCTGTGGACATTTATTTTGCATAACAAGGAATGCTCTTAATATTTCTTTACAGAACTCTGTTAGTAGATGTTTAGCTGCTATATGGAGCTGTATACAAGCATCTGGGAGGAACACAGATGTTGTCCCAACGAGAATGCTAAAAGATCGAGGAGCAGTTTAAAAAGACCTTCTTACTCAGTCAATGTCAGGTGGGGAGCATACTTTCATTTTGTCTTTTACAAAAAGAAAAGCAATTTAAAAGAACTTCATTATTTAACATTGGGTGACCTGGATTATGGTAATTCTTTTGACTAAATTAGAGATTTAATAGACAATTTCTCATTTGTTAAGAGCAGTCAGTTTGGGGCAAATGGAAGGACTATTGTTACAGCCAGACAAAAAGTTCCACAGTAGGTTAAGGGGAAAGTGAAGGTTGTTGTTTTGTTCATATAGGAATTGCACCTCTATGTGATCAAACCTGGGGGACAGTGGTACAGGTGCCATTTTATTTTTTTTATCTACTATGTTTGCAGTTATAAGATAAAAGTGGAAGAGACAGAAAAATAAATACCTGCACATATCGCAACTAACTTTACTGCAAACAGTGCTACAGCAGGAAAGCTCCTGGTGCTTTGAGACAGTTTCTTTCTGAATTGAATATCAGAATCTAAATTCAGATTCATTTGCTTCTATAGCAGTGAGGGAATTCCTGTGTTAAATATGTCACCAAATGCTGCAGATAATGTGAGATTAAAATTCATAATGGCAACAAAAATCAAAATGACATTAATGAAAACACCATGCCTTCCATTTCAATCTCACCATGACCAAAGAATACAAAATTAAAAAAAAAATCTTGTATATATATTGGAATATATACAAGAAAATAAAAACTCATAGCCATTATAACTCAGTAATGTCTAGATCATTTCAAATTAAATGCAAAGAAGGAAGCACACATAGGTACTTTCTCTATCTGATCTCAAACAGAAGTAAGGCTACTCTCTAAGGGGCAATTCCATTAGTAAGAAACTCTTCAGTGTAACATGGAGAATGAGGACACGAAGTATATTTACTGAGTTAAATTGCTGTATGTACACATAATTCCTCACTCAATACAGAACCCCTGCAAAACTGAATGATAGATACATCCTTTTATATAGGCTACTGTCATTGAAAGTGTGCTTTTGATTGCATTTATATCAAGAAGATGGAAAAAGCTGAACACTTAAAAATACTGTTCATCATTCTAAATAAGCACACCTCGTTGTCCATTTTCCACGTCAGCACATCTAATTTTTCCAGGAAGAAGGGGTGGGAAGAAAATAATAAGGAAATGGCCTAAATGGATTTAGCTTAGAGCAACAAAACTACCTTAGCATTCTTAGAATCATTATATTCCCATTAAAGTCTCCAGGGAATAGCAGGGATAATTCCAGCCATCTGCAATTGGCAGTCTGTAGCTTAGCCTCTAAGGACTAGAAAACACTTACTGTTTTTAATGCCAAAATGTAATTTTCACTAACATAGACATTGTCACTATTCAAGAGGGAGTTCTAACTTTCAAAACAATTTTCAATCCTATGAAATGGATTTGATTATAAAAAGACTGAATCAGTTATTTGAAAAGTCACATTACCACTTCCAAGAATCTCAAAGTAAATTATACATTTAAATAACAATACTTCAAATTTTATAGAGCAGCAATATGTTCTTTTAATAGCCTCTGATGTAGATATAGTTAAGATGAATTGGGAATCTGTTTATAATCATCTTGACACTAAAGAAGTATTGAACAGTGCAGCAACAATAACTTCATGCTGTGTGCATATGGGTGGCACCTTATGGATTAAAAATAAATGAGTTGGGGCTGGAGAGACAGCTCAGCCATTAAGAGCACTGTCTACTGTTCCAGAGGTCCTAAATTCAATTCCTAGCAATCACACAGTAACTTATAACCATCCATACTGGGGTTCGATGCACTCTTCTGGCATGTAGGCATACATGCAGATACAGCACATATATACATAAAATAAACAAATAAAATCTTTTTAAAAATTGAGTGAATGAATGAATGATGAATGAAAGAATTAATGAATGAATGAAAACAGGATAAACATTTTGGAATGTGAAAGAATGGGGCTTATTGGGGAATGTTGGAGGAGTGTGAAAATTAGATATGCCAAATATACATTCTATACATGTATATAATTTTCAAATATTATTTTTTAAGTATAATAATGAAGAAAAATAGTGAAACCCTAGATTCTACAGTATGGTATGATCTAGAAATAAATCTCCATAAGTCCAATTTCACTTTCTTTCTTTCTTTCTTTCTTTCTTTCTTTCTTTCTTTCTTTCTTTCTTTCTTTCTTTCTTTCTTTCTTTCTTTCTCTTTTCTTTCTTCCTTCCTCCCCTCTTTCCTTCTTTCTACCTAACTAAAATGGGCATCTTAAAAAATGCCCAAGCTAAGATAATATAAGTCTATATTAAAAATGAATTTTCTCACAATGACATGGCTATTGCACTCACAAATTCTTAGCAGCTGTAACAGCATACAAAAGACTTTTGTAAGATCAAGCTAACTAAAATCCAAACATGGTTAGGTTAGGAGCTTCTGAAGTCCCACCCTTGTCCGAGGACAATTATTTAAAAATGACATTTATTGGATGGCACTGCGAGGCTACCCATACTGTAGAATATGTCCTTATACCCCTGCATACACTGACAGCACTGAGTAAGGTCGATGAGCTTAAAATAAATGACATGAAGTTATGAAAGAAAAGGGCTGGGAAAATAGAGAAGAAATTGAAGAAGAAAGGAGAAGTGATGGATTTGATCAACAGATATTTGAACATATGATATTCTTAAACAATAATTTCAATATGTAACTTTTATAATGAGAAATCCTTTTGCATAGTGGCATGTAAATTAAGGGACGTTATTTTGACAGGGCAGCAAGACAGCTATTTGAGCATATAATTATATAATTTATATACTTTTTAAAACATAGAATAAAATTAATACCATTAGCTCAGGATAAATTCGCTATCCTAGATTTTTGAGGTGATAACTTTTTGGATTTCCTTCATCCCCATAAGTAAACAAGTAAGTTCACATTCTATTTTTCATGAATGGAACTTGTAACTTCTTTCAAAAAGGCCCTAGGAAAATCCTTCAACAAATGGATTACAGAAGTATATCTTTTTGATAGCTAAATATTTGTTATAGATCACTTTTACAACATGCCAAATCATGGCTTTATTTTTGGTATTCTCTCCTATAAGGCTGACGAGTATTGCTCAAATTTGGCATGGTCATTCTGTGTCTTCTAAACCATTTTTATGTTACCCTTATATAATAAAACCTGCAGAAGTAATAAATATAGTAAATTTGTGCTTCTACATAATTAGATGATAAATATCCTGTGATAGGTAGTTTTTACTCTCAATTTTGAGAAATTTGGAGTCAACATTTATCTGTGAAAGGTTTAAGAAGCCATGATTCTTAAACTATGAGCTGACATTTTACCTGAGTTGCTATTGTTAGGACATTTAGGCAGCAACAAGAAAAGTGACTAATAGCAAAAAACAAGCTACCAAAGAATTGGGTCACTGCTGTGAAGTATAGAGACATGTGGTTCATAGATTTTTGGAATTAGTTTTTGGGAAGAATGTGGAAAGATTTGGAATTGAGAACCAGAAACACTGGAAAGATGATGTAAGATGAACTCAGTGTAGTAGTCTGACAGGAGTATGGAAGTCCAGAGTTTCTGTGAAGAAATAATGTAGTTTCATGAGGTTTCAGAGAAGAATCAGTATTCTATTAGGAAATTACCCAGAGGACTCTCCTGTCATATTCTGGTGAAGAATCTGCCTACATTCTGTCACCATTCTAGGAGCAGCATTTAGTTTATGTCATTGTTACTGTCTATCATTCTCATCCAGGTCTACAGTGAGGGACAGCAACAAAGTAAAAAATTATATTTAAAAAAAAAATGGAGATTGGCTAAAGTGACTGCCACCAGCAAAGAGAAATCTTTTGTCCTGTACTGGGACAATAGAAAATGTACACTAATGTAAATAAATAAAATATCCAATAAAAAAGAAAATGTACACGGTGGCAAGATTCAACCCATTGGGTTGCCCATGTTGGCAAAATCTAATTTGAAATTTGAAAGGAAAGAACATAAATCAGTAACTGTTGAAAAGGTTTTCTGTATGAAAACAAGTGCCTAGGGAAGTATCTCTCAAGGTTAGTAGGCAAGGTTCCCAGAGGCCAGTGCAATTGAGCATGCCTGTTAGGGTAATTCTTGATGGGTTAACTGAAGTGGGAAGACCTACCCTCAACATGGGCAGCACCATATCAGAAAATGGGGTCCAGACTGAATAGAGAAGAAAACAAGCCTGGAACCAGCATTAGCCTGTATCTTCTTAATTATGGATTCAAATGGCCAGTTGTTTCAATCTCCACTTGTTATTACTTCTATGATATGGTTGTACCTTCAACTGGGAGCCAAAATCCTTTTGACTTTAAACCCACTTAAAAATCATATTCAGTCCCAACAAAGAGAAAGCCAACTAAAACATTCCATCCTAATAGCACGCTCACCTAACAGTCTCAGGGTAGATATAAATTTGAGTAAATAAATGAATTTGAAATAAAATCATCTTCTGAGATGGTAGTGTGGTGACAATGAGGATGGAGATATTTAGTATGTGCATCTGGATGTGTTATAAAGTAGGATTCTTAGTCACATTATAAAAAAGAGTTCACAGTAAAATATGGATGATCTTAATCCCACCTTTATTTGCAGTCATGGTGGGGTATAAAATGTATGTCACAAATGTACAATGTTAGAATGATTTGTAAATAATTAAGCAAAACAGATATTCATAGACTTAGATTAAGATAACATGGAGGTTTTTATTTTCCAAGACAGGGTTTCTCTGTAGAGCCCTGGCTGTCCTGGAACTCACTCTGTAGACCAGGACATGGAGGAGATGTAAGCTGCCCTGGCTGTAAGTGGGAGGACATTATAGTGCAACAGTAATCCATGCAGCACTACAGTTTTTTAGTTTAAGGGGCAAAGAGTAAGATATTGGGGAGTGATATGCAAACTAAGGTGCTCCAATCCATGACTAAATTTTGAATCTGAGTCTCCTATACATAATTAACAGTTATACTTGGGAACAGATCTTATACCACATAGATGTTGGCACTAATTAGCAGTACTACAAATAAGATGTTTCAATGAAATTATTCTGTGTTCAGTGATGCTAAATTATATCTTCTTGAAGACTCAAGTATCATTTAGTGTGATAATCATATAATATCCTATGGAACTTGAGATATTTCTTATTGACTATATTATGCAGGGCTACTATTAATCCACTTACACAAGCACAATGTGTTTCAACAAGCAAATCAAAGGCAAGTGAAAGAATGTGAACGAACAAGGTGGGTGATTCAGGAGTAGGCCCAGCAGCACATGCTTACCCTTTGCACTAATACTTCACGTACCAAGCTAACATGTATCAGCACACACACACACATACACACACACACACACACACACACACACATCCCACAGTGCACACAATATACAAATCTACAGAGAAAGACTACTATAGATGAAGGGCCTACAGAGAAAATTATTAGGAGAAAAAAATCTCACCATAACTTCAACAATGAATGAAAACTACCCAATGAGGTGAACAATTTATATAATAAAATATTACAATAACAGAAGATGGAAAGGTTTCTGTTCTGAAAATACATTTTTCCTCATAGAATATATTCCAATTACCATTTGCCTCCCTCCACTTCTCCCATTTTCTCCCCACCTCTGCTTCTATCCAAATCTACCCCTTCTGTTTGTAATTAGAAAATAACAGACTTCTCATGATAACAGTAAAATGTAACAAAACAAAATATATTAATATGATAGGATAAAACAAAACTATCATATCATATTTGGCTGATACAAATGGAGGAGCACAAAGGAGCTCAAGAGAAGGCAAAGAATCAGAGACCCACTCGTTTTCACACTCAGCAATCCCATAAAAACCACTAAACTGGAAGCCATATATAAACACAAAGGACCTGGTGCAGACCTATGGAGGCCCTGTGCTTGTTGTTTCAGTCTCTGTGAGTTCATTTGAACTTTAATCATGGAGATTTAGCTGGCCTTGATTTTTGGTGTCTTTCATTTCCTCTTTCTACCTCCTCTTCTACAGGATTCTCTGAATCATGACGGGAGGTATTTGATGGAGTCATCCCATTTAGGGCTAAGTATTCTGTGGTCTCTCACTCTATCACAATGTCTAACTATGGATTTCTGTATTTGTTCCAATCTGCTGCAGGGGGAAGCTTCTCTGATGATGGCTGAGTAAGTCACTAATCTGGGCCTCTGAGAGGAGAGAATATTGTGGGAGAGAGCTGGGTGGGAAGTTCCACCAAGATAGACATTTGGTATCTGAGCACAGGTAACCAGCCATGTGGCAGAATGTAGATTAAAATAAATGGGTTATCTTAAGTTATGATACCAGTCAGAGAAGAGCCTAGCTATATGGGCAAGGTATTTGTAAGTATATTTGTAAATATATTTTGAAT
Organism: Mus caroli; assembly: GCF_978045245.1. Taxonomy (NCBI): domain Eukaryota; kingdom Metazoa; phylum Chordata; class Mammalia; order Rodentia; family Muridae; genus Mus; species Mus caroli. The sequence continues at coordinate 81,603,128 of NW_028227258.1, read as the reverse complement.
CTGAGTGTTATTTCTGGGAACATGCATCTGGGAGGAAGAACAGAGCCTAACTTCAATAAGTTCATGCCAGGCAATTGTGTTTAAATTGCTCTGCCCTGAGAAAGTTCTGAGGAAGAACTATTCTGTCAGTATTTAGTATGACATCTTTGGCATTTATATATATGCTCTGATCATGTTTTCTGGACTCAAACAACCTTCCTTGGATCAGAGCTTTCTTTGTTATATTTATGTTTAAAAGTACACTGAAACTGAAGTAAGTTTGTCTACAGCCTTAGACTACCAATCTTTCAGGTCCTTAAATCCAAAGTTCCACAAACACAGATCTGCATAGGTTAGCAATAGTTGATTGCTTGCTTTTTTTTCTTTCTTTCATTTTTTTTAATGGCAGTAGTATTTGGTTTTACCCTACATTCCCAGACTTTGTACTTTCTGGTTCTTGGTCAGCCACACAATCTATTATATGTGTTACATCTGGAGCAAGCCTTAAGTCATATCTGATGTTGGTTGATTATTCCTTCAAGCTCTGTGCCATTGACCTAGAATATCTTGTAGGCAGGACACCATTGCAGATAAAGGACTTGTGGCTGTCTTGGTGTTTACAGTTCCCTTTCTAGGGTTTGCATAAATATATTCTTGTACCAACGATGCTGGAACATATGAGTGAAGGCTCTATATAGGTGTCAACTTGACCACTTCATGTTCAATGAGTTTTGTAGGTTTTGGCTTCAGCAATGTGGTCTTGCTGTCAGTTTGTGGAGAGAAACCTGCTGTCCTAGCAACAGTCTGGATTGTTTGGGAATTCCTGTGGAATTCCCTTGCCCAACAACTCAATTAAATGTAAACCAGTCTTGATACTAGAAGCTTCATTTGGGACTCTATCCCTCCCATTACTTGGTGATTTCATTTAGATCTTTTTCATATATGTATGTACCCTAAGAAACTTCTATTGGGTTTTATTAGGTTTCTATATTATCCTTTGAAATGCCCTTAATTTAGCTGTTTCTCTCTTACTTGTTCATCATCCCACTCCTCCCCACTTCCTACACGTAATCCTCCTGTTATAGCTATTCCCACTCGTGCATAACTATCTATTCTATTTTCCTTTCCTAATATATTCTATCTGTAACTTCTAATCTCTCACTTTATACCTACCCTCCAAGGTTCTACAGAATATAGTTTGGTTATCATTGACATAACAGCTAATGTGAATGGAAAATATATTTTCATAAATTTTATTGATGCTTTGTGAATTTCCCATCATACATTCCAATCCCATTTTCCAGTACTTTCATATCTTCTCTCCATCCTTGTAACTTGCCCCGCAAATAAAATAGTAATAATAAACCCTGTTTCACCTTGAAAGCTGTGATATACCATCATATGTCACATAGTACACCCTTTAGCCCAAACAACTCTACTTGCAAATGTTCATTGCAATGAGTCATCAGTTTGGTTTGAGGCCCCTGACTTCTGCTACAAACTGTATCCTCACCATAACTCCTCTCAGATATCCTGCTGTTTTCCAGAGTCACGGGGATCCCAAGGTTATATATCTGTAGGACTGGCACATTCATGGTTTCTAGAAGCTCATAGATAGAGTAGATGTTGGCATAGCCAGCTCAAAGCTATGGTTCTGGACCTGGGTGGTAGCTGAGTTGGTCAGCCTGCCAACTCTCCTGCTCCCACACAATCAAAGCCAGCTCTCCGACTAGCAGCAAGGTATGTGGAAGACACTTGAAGACTCACCTGCTGGTGGTACCAGTAAGTTTGTGGTGAAGAAATGGGAGAGAAAGAAAAGCAGAGCTTTTTGTGTGCTATGAAGAAAGATGGCAGCAGTGAAGAGCAGCCTGATGTTAGAGGCCTGCACAGCCACCTGATGCCATGGCCATGTCCAACGGCCACACCTTACCTGGGTCACTCAGGAGAGCTGGCCCTGGTGATGTGAGCTCCAGAACATTGGCCAGACTCCTCACTGTTCATAAAATGGCACTTAGCATTTTTATGATGGATTATTTTTTTGCTTTTTAAACCAAACTATAACCAACTGAGACTAGATTCTATGCATTATTGATCTTATATCTTCACTTCCAGTGGCTGTATTTATAATAACCAGGCATTGATTATTGTTTGTGGTCATTGTTATGAATGACAGAATTATTTTTATATTATAGCAAAACATTTTACTATGCAGAAAGACCAAAAGGTAAAACTGAAAGTGAACATTTAGTTATATTCAGCCTTATGTCCAATAATATCTGTATTACAATATGAGCAATCATTTTGACTAATCATGCAAAAATAGTGCTAGCATTTCATTTAAATTAGCTAAAATTTGCATTAGCTCACATTAAATGATATGCATAGCTGATGTTGTACTACTTGATAACATTAGGGATAAAATATTCACTCCAAAGACCATAATCAGCATTATAACTGTCAAAAGTAAATGAGTAATTGCTGACATATTTAGTGGGAATCTCTGTGGCTTTGTGATGGCCCCATCTGGCCAGATATATTCTTAGCCAAGAATCAGCTTTTGTATAAGTCAGGGTTCTCTAGAGTCACAGAACTTATGGATAGTCTCTGTATAGTAAGGGAATGTGTTATGATAACTTGCAGTCTGTAGTCCAACTCCCCAACAATGGTCAGCTGTGAATGGGAAGTCCAAGGATCTAGTAGTTTCTCTATACCACATGGCTAGTAGATTCCAACAAATGTGCTGTCAAGTAAAGGAAAGCAGGTGAAGAACAAACCTTCCATCTTCCAATGTCCTTATGTAGGTCTCCAGCAGAAGGTGTGGCCCAGATTAAAGATGTGTACCACCAAGCCTGGCTCTGGGACTTGTTTTGTACCAGGCTGACCTTGAACTGAGAAATCTCCCTTTCTTAGTCTCCTGGGATTAAAGGTGTATACTACCTTGCTTGGGCCTAAGCTTTTAAAAGTCACTATACCTCAAGATCTCCATGCCAACACCCAGGTTAGAAACTTGTGTCTCCCAGCCTCAAGACCTGGATCACAGGTGAGACTTCCAATTCTGGATTGTAATTTATTTCATATTCATTCATTAGAACTTCTCAAAGAAGAATCTTCTCTCTGCATCTCAAAACCGAATTTGCCTAAGGAGAAATATGGACGTAACTATAAAGAAAGATGATACATTTAAGACAGATATGTATTTTCAACAAATTAAAAAGCTGCAAAGAAAATGTGTAAGGAAATCTAATATCCAATAACTAATACAAATTACAGACCATTTTAAAAGAATTCAAATGAAGGCATGCCGTGTGGGTAGACAAATCTATTCCAACAGGTCAAAGGCTAACAAGCAAAATCCCAGTGTCACGGATGGACTATCACACTATAGTTGTTAGTTAAGGTTGTCTTTGAGATTGCCAAAACTATATAGGTGACCACTGCTGCTGTTGGTTGTCCACTAGAACTAGATGGTAGCACTATAATGCTGGAGATGCCCAATGGACATAGGTCATAGAGACACCAAACTGGAACCGGGCTGAAGACTATCAGGCAGTTTGTTGAAGAGAACTTCAATTCATGATCATACTCATCCAAGGATCTTGTGTTCAACAAAGCCAACCAGCCAGGCAAGATGAACTATAGGATTTGGAAGATATCATCCCAAGTGAGGTAACTCAATCATAAAAAAACACACGTGATGTGCACTCACTGATAAGTGGATATTAGCCCAGAAAGTCAGAATACCCAAGATATAATTTGCAAACACATGAAAATTAAGAAGAAGGAAGACCAAATTGTGGATACTTCGTTCCTTCCTAGAATGATGAACAAAATACCCATGGAAGGAGTTACAGAGACAAACTTCAGAGCTGAGACAGAAGGAAGGACCATCCAGAGATTGCCCCATCCAGGGATCCATCCCATAAACAACCACCAAACCCAGATACTATTGCATATGTCAACAAGATTTTGCTGACAGGACCCTGATATAGGTATCTTTTGTGAGGCTATGCCAGTGCCTGGCAAATACAGAAGTGGATGCTAACAGTTATCTGTTTGATGGAACACAGAGCCCCTAATGAAGGAGCTAGAGAAAGTACCCAGGGAGCTGAAGGGTTCTGCAGCCCTATAGCTGGAACAACAATATGAACTAACCAGTATCCCAGAACTCATGTCTCTAGCTGTATATGAAGCAGAGGATGGCCTAGTTGGCCATCAATGGGAGGAGAGGCCCTTCCTCTTGAAAAGATTATATGTCCCAGTACTGGGGAATGCCCGGGCCAGGAATAGGGGGTGGGTGGGTTGGGGATCAGGGTGGGGGGTGGGGGCAGGGTATAGGGGATTTTCAGAGAGGAAACTAGGAAAGGGGATAGCTTTTGAAATGTAAATGAAGAAAATATCTAATAAAAAATTGTAATGGTGGGCAGGAGAGAGAGTAAAACTTGCCTATTTGATATACAAGCAGAGTGGTTTCTTGATTTCCAGATAGAGTATTGCTAGTTACAGGTGGCTGACACCGTTCTTGGTTTTTTTCTTTTATTGTGAATAGCTTAATACTTAATCAGTAAATGAAGAAACCATGATGGGCAATTTTGATATTTTGACTCAGGAATATTTTGGCATATAACATTATTTCATGATTTTTGTGTCTCTTTCTTTACTTCATTACTTTTCTTTCTTGCACATCTTTTCATCCATTTATTATATCCTACCTTTGAGAGACCTATCATGTAGCCCAGCCTATCCTGAAGCTCATGATACAGCTGAGACCTTGAATTCTGGATCTTCCTGTTTTTTCCTTCTGTGTTCTATCTGCACCCCTCATAAACTTCTTTTTGAAACCCAACTCTTCTAAGTGACTTAGCTATTTTTTGACAGAATTGGTTCAAATTAGACTGTAAGATTCCCAGAGGTCCACAGCATAATATGACCCTTTCTGCTTTCTTGTGGTTGCAGTCAAATCGAAACCTCATGAGCTTTGACAGGGTTTGCTCTGCTCACCCTGACAGGTTTTTATATTCAGCATACAAAGCTCACTTGTTTGACTAAAATAGCAACCTTGTCTTTTTCTCCCAGTCCTTGTGGGCTGATTTATGCCTTATTGCATGTTAATACCTGTATAATGCCTTCATGAGCTATTGCGGGGAACAAAGTAAATCAAACCTCAGTGGAAGGAGTCATAATCAAGAGGAAAAAGATTACAATTGTTCTTTCATGTACTCAGAAGGACTGACTAATCCCTTGATTGGGTTCATCAGCAAAGCAGAGACAAGAATGTCATGGGAGTAATTTGTCTTTCTCTAAATGAGCTAAATGAGAGAGAGACAGACAGACAGACAGACAGACAGACAGACACACACACACACACACACACACACACACAGAGAGAGAGAGAGAGAGAGAGAGAGAGAGCAAGCATACATACTTGCACTGGACTCTTTTATTTTAATTAGGTATTTTCTTCATTTACATTTCAAATGCTATTCCAAAATTCCTCCAGACCCTCCCTCCTACTCTCCTATCCACCCACTCCCACTTGTTGGCCCTGGCGTTCCCCCGTACTGAGGTATATAAAGTTTGTAAGACCAAAGGGCCTCTCTTCCCAATGATGGCCAACTAGGCCATCTTCTGCTACATATGCAGCTAGAGACATGAGCTCTGGGGGTACTGGTTAGTTCATATTGTTGTTCCACCTATAGGGTCACAGACCCCTTTAGCTCCTTGGGTACTTTCTCTAGCTCCTCAATTGGGGGGCCCTGTGTTCCATCCAATAGCTGACTGTGAGCATCCACTTCTGTGTTTGTCAGGCCCAGGCATAGCCTTACAAGAGACAGCTATATCAGGGTCCTTTCAGCAAAATCTTGCTAGTATATGCAATGGTGTCAGCGTTTGGAGGCTGATTATGGGATGGATCCCCAGGTATGGCAATCTCTAGATGGTCCATCCTTTCGTCTCAGCTCCAAACTTTGTCTCTGTAACTCTTTCCATGGGTGCTTTGCTCTCAATTCTAAGAAGGGGCAAAGTGTCCACACTTTGCATTGGACTCTTATACACACTGGGAGATAACTTGTAAAGGCTCAGATCTTAAATGGCATTTGCCAGGGCTGTGCCCTAGAAGATGATTGTAAATCCAGTAACTTATTCTCAAACATATTGTAATAAATGAAAACACACAAAGCAAAGATAATTGTTATAAAAAGTTGAGCCCTAAAATGATTTAATGTCAATTAATTCAGCGAAAGATCTTTAAATCAACTTTAGCAACAATAAATGATAATTTTTTGTTGTTTCTTGATTAAGGAAAATAGTTTGCTTCCTGATAAGAGAGATTTGGGGTGATTTTTATTATTGATATTCAGTACCCCATCCCAAACATTTATTGTCTTAACTTAAATGTAATTTTCAAAGAGGAAGGAGAGTACAAGAAAGATGAACACACTCGGAATGCAAACAAGATATGAAATATGTTTTAAACAAAGTTATTGTTGCCAGAATAGAAAACTGAGGAGCTATATAACCAAAGTGATCAATGTTTGTTTGGTCAAGACCTTTAATATTGTTTAATGTTTTGTAAGAATTCTCCAAGAAAGTTTAAAGGCATACATATCGCATCAAATGTGTGTAGGCAAAAGATGTCTATAAGTGCACCCTTGTGGACTCTGCCATACCTAAAAGGAAATATTCTGCTTTAACTGACTTAGCTACTGTTCTTAGCAAATCTCAAGCACCTATTAGGCATGTATTCATATATGGGGTCCTCCCTACCAACCTATCTGCCTAAAAGCAGCTTCCATTTCCCACTACAGAAACGTTAGTTAGCATCAGCCTGATAGCATACAGTCATTCCACAAAGAATAAGCTGAGACTGAATCTCTAGTGCTGCTATGCATTGTTCTCAGATGTGCTTGTATTATTCCACACTGAAATTCCAGTTTCCAAACAGATGACTAAAGAACAGGTACTGAAGATTAAAGAATATTCAAATGAGAAACACCATCAGACCCAAATACCTCTATTTTAAGAACTAAAAACAATGCAACTTATTTTTAATCACTTCAATTTGCAGCTATATAGACTATGAGCTTTTTTTACTTCCTAAAAATGTTATTTCTTCACATTTATCTCTGTTATATAGTAACAAAATCATTGATTCCTTTTGTTTTCTTCCATACATTTCTCTATCACATGATAAATAGAGAATATTAAAAACAGAATTTCCCCCAAGTCTTATTTCTTCTAATTAATAGGATTTCTGTGGAGTTTTTAATTTTATATTCATAATTTATTTATTTTTCTTCCTTTTGTTGTAAGTAGATACTTTTCATACAATATATTCTGATCTTTGTTTCTCCTCCCCCAACTGTACTATTTTTCCTAATTTTCCTTCCATCGGAATTTAAGCCCATTGTTTCTCATTCAAAAAATACATCTATAAAAATAATATTAATAAATAATGATAACAAGAACAAAAAAGAAAGTAGACTAGTAATAAACAAATAGAAAAAGAGCAAAATAAAGATCCAAGAAAAAGTACTAGAAACACATGCAGAAACAAAAACCCATGTTTGAACATACAGGAAGTCTCTCCAAACACAAACCCAGAAGCTATAATATATATGCAATGGACCTGTAAAGTTTAAAAAAAAAAAACTTTATGAGATGAAAAAAACCTCCAAAGATGCCATTGAGTTCCTTTTATGTTGGTCATATATGGCTGGCCATAGGATATGGCATTGAGAGTGGTTTGAATCCCCAGTGAGACTCCATCTAAGAGAACTGACTTCTTACCTACAAATGGTTATCATGTGGAGATATGTTTTCACCTGATGATGGGGAATCGATTGTGTCCACTTCTGGACTTGGTGCTGGAACTTTGTCAAATGTGGATGTATACAGGTCCTGTGAATGCTGCCACAGTCTCTGTGCATTGATATGTATGTTGGTCCTTCCTGAGTTTAGAAGTCCACAATTCTTTCCACCTTCATTTCTGCAGGGATCTCTGAAACCTGAGGGGAAAGATTTGATGGAAGCATCTCATTTAAAGATGAACTTTTCAAGGTCTCTAACTGCATAATGACCATCTGAGGTCTCTGTATTGGTTCTTATCTACGATAGGAGAAAGCTTCTCTGATGATGTCTGAACAAAAACCTACCTTTGAGTATTGCAGAATATTATTAGGAGTGATTTTATAACTATGTTTCTTTAGCAAAAACAATTGTATTTAGTTTTCCTTCAGGTAGCTGGTTTCCCTGATCTCTAATTCTTGGCCACCTAAATAGTGTTGGAGATGGGTTTCATCTCATTTCATGCATCATAAATTCAATCAGATATTGGTTGGTTACTCCTACAAACTTTGTGCCACCATTGCCCTAGAGCATTATAGAATGAATAGTTTTTACTTCATTTGGTGTTTAAGTTTATCATTTCATAGCATGGAGTGCTTTTGAGTAACATGAACACTAGTCCATAGAGGTGAAAGCTTTAGATAATCACCACCTTGTCATCTCCATGTTCAATTAATTGTGTAGCTGTTATTTTCAGAAATAGGGATTTAATGCTGGTCTGTGGAGAGCAACCAGTACCTTGATAATAACCTGGTTGCTCGGGAGTTTCCAAAGTCCCCTTTAACCAAAAATTCAATTAGACATAACCTAGATCCTGTACTGGAAAATTCATTTGGTGACAAGGGATGTCTAGTTGGGCCTCTGTCTTCTCCATTATTTGACTATTTTGCCTTCATACATGTATATATTTTAGGAAGCTTGTACTGTATTAGTTTTCCATATGACTCCTTAAAGAGCCCTTTTAACTGTACCTCCCTCACCCAATTCTTTCCTCTTCCTCTCCATTTGATGCTATGATTCTTGTGTACCCCAGTATTCCTTCATAAATATCTATTCTATTTCCCCTTTCAAGGGAGATCCATTATTAATGCCTAGTCCCTTATGCTATATATATAACCTTCATGGTTATATGAGTAGTAGCTTCCTAGTTAAACACTTTATATATATTAGCACATATAAATCCACATATAAGCAAATATGTACTGTATTTTCTTTCTAGGTCTCTATTTACTCAAGATGATATTTCTGGATCCATCTAGCTATTGTGAATATCCTGAATTCATTTTTTTATTGGATGAGTGATATTTTATAATGCATATGTACCACATTTTCTTTATCCATTCATCTATTGATGGACTTACAAGCTGTTTCCAATTTCTGATCATTAAGAATAGAGCAGTACATCCAGGCAGTGGTGGCACACTCCTTTAATCTCAGCACTTGGGAGGCAGAGGCAGGTCGATTCCTGAGTTTGAAACTAGCCTGGTCTACAGAGTAAGTTCCAGGATAATCAAGGCTACACAGAAAAACCCTGTCAAAAAAATAGAGCAGTGATACCTGCCCTTAAGCTGCAGCCTGTGTGCTTCCCAGGTGGTGCTCAGTGACCAAGGACACAGGCAAGAATTTCACCCAAATACCCACACCAACTGAAACACTCACATAGCCCACTAGACGCAGGATCTACCCACACCCCCCATTTCTCAAGACCCACCTCAATTCTGTTCAACTTCCCCACCCAGGGCAGACCAGCAACCCAATGCTACAACCTGCAAGCTTCCCAGGAGGTTCATAGTAACCAAGGGCCTTTACGTAGGATAAAAGAATTCCCTTAAAGAAATACAGGCAAACAGGGGGAAGCCCTTAAAGAAGAAACAAATAAGTCCCTTTAAAAAAATTAGGAAGATAAAATCAAGCAGGTGAAGGAGTTGAATAAAATGATGCAAGAACTAAAAATGGAAATAGAAGCAATAAAGAAAACACAAAGGGAGGCAACCCTGGAGATGGACAACTTAAAAATGACTTCAGGAGCTATAGACACAAGCGTCACCAACAGAATACAAGAAATAGAAGAGAGAATCTCAGGCATAGAAGATACCATAGAAAATATTGATAAATTGGTCTAAGACAATATAAAGTGTAAAAAGTTCCTAATCCAAAATATCCAGGAAATTCAGGACAAAATGAGAAGATCAAATATAAGAATAATAGGAATAAAAGAGCGTAGAGAATCCCAGTTCAAATGGCCAGAAAAAAATCTTTAAGAAAATCTTGAAGAAAACTTCTCTAACATAAAGAAAGAGATGGCTATAAATGTACAAGAAGCCTATAGTACACCAAATAGAATGGACCAGAAAAGAAAATCCTCTTGTCAAATAAAAATTAAAACACCAAGTGCACAGAACAAAGAAAGAATATTAAAAACTGTAAATGAAAATGGCCAAGTAACATATAAAAGCAGACCTGTCAGAACTACATCAGACTTCTCAGCAGAGACTCTAAAAGGCAGAAGATTCTGGACAGTTGTCAGACCCTGAAAGAATACAAATGCCAATCCAGGATACTATAACCACCAAAACTCTCAATCATCATAGATGGAGAAACCAAGATATCCCATAACAGGACCAAATTTAAACAATATTTTTCTACTAATCCAGCCCTATAGAGAATACTGAAACAAAATCTTCAACACGCAGAGGATAACTACACCCAAAACAATACAAGAAACTTAACAGTTGTTAATAACCCTCCCCTCAAAAGAGAAACATATACACATAAAACCAATTCTAGCAACAAAATAACAGGAATTAACAATCATCTGTCTTAAATTCCTCTCAACATCAGTGGACTCAATTTCTTAATAAAAACACACAGACAGACTGGATATATAAAGAAGATCCAGAATTTGCTGCTGAAAAGAAACACATTTCAGTGACAAAGACAGACAGTACCTCAGAGTACAAGGCTGGTAAAAAGTTTTTCAAGCAAATGGTTCCAAGAAAAAAAACTGGAGTTGCCATTCTAATACCCAATAAATTAGAGTTTCAACCAAAAGTTATCAAACCAGATGGGAAAGGACATTTTATATTCATCAAAGGAAAACTTCACCAAGAGGAAGTCTCACTACTGAACATCCATGTTCCAAATGAAAGGGCACTCACATTTGTAAAAGAACCTTTACCAAAGCTCGAAACACACATTGAACCTCACACAATAATAGTGGGAGTACATATGGAGGGAACCCTGGCTGCAGCCACATATGTTGCAGAGGATGACCTTGTCTGGCATCAATGGGAGAAGGTGTCCTTGGTCCTGTGAGGCATAGATCTTTCCTCTTCTGATGTCTTCTTTCATATCTAGCTTTTATTATGGCTGTCTTTCAGTTGCTTCTTTAGACTTATTCTAAGATATCTTTAAGCCTATTGTGAAAGGTACTTATTCACTGATTTCATTCTCAATCCACTTATCACTTGTATTACTGTATCATATGAATCTGATACCAGAAGTCTACTGTTTTTTGCAAATTAATTTTGTATCCTGCTTCTTTTTTGAGTTTTCTTTTAATTTAAAATTTTTTTCCATTCAATATATAATGATAATATCCTTTCATTTTAATCCCATAACACATCCCAGATCCTTCCTACTTCCCCACTGACCCAACTCTATGTTCTCTTGCTCTCTCATCAACAACTCCCTCTGCAAAAAAGAAAGAAAGAAAAAGAAAGAACAAATATAAAAATAAGCACAAACAAAAAGTGAATGAAATCAACATGATAAAAAATATGAAAACAAAATAAAACAGAACAAAAACTACATAACATATAATAAAATAAGGAGTTCATTTCATGTTTGCCAGCTAGTTGTTTATGTCGGGTGTGACCGTAAGTGTGGCAGATATACCCAGGGAGATTCTACTGGGAAAACTGATTTTTCATTTACAGAAGATATCAACTGAAGAAGATACCTTCTTGGTTCTGGGTAAGATTTGTGTCTTCTTGCCTTTCTCCATGCTATAATTTTGTATGATTTTAACCTGTATATGTATTATATATGCTGCTACAATCTCTGTGAGTTCGTATGTGTATCAGTTCTGTTGTCTCTAAAATGTTGTCTCCTTATAATCATTCACCACTTTTGTCTCTTATAATCTTTTTGTCTACTCTTCAGCATATATCTCTGACCTTTGAGGGGAGGGCTTTGATGAGGACATCTCATTTAGGACTAGGTGCTCTGAAGTGTCTCACTGTCCATATCGTCCAGTTGTAAGTCTCTGTGTTCATTCCCATTTATTGCAAGAAGAAACTGCTCTGATGATGTTGGGTAGTTCTCAGATCTATGGGTATAGAAGTATGCCAATAGAAGTCATTCTATTGTTATTTTCCTTAGCAGAACAATGGTAGTAGCTGTTTCCCTAGGGTCAAGATTTATCTACAATTAGGTTTTTGGCCACTTCAGCAGTGCATGTGGGTTTTATCTCATAGGATGAGTGTCACTTATGATTTTTAAAAAGTAATTTCTTACTCCCACTACATGTGTGCCACTATTTCTCCAGAATATCTTATAGAAGGCAATTAAAGGTTCAAGGGTTCCTAGCTGGATAATATTGATAATCACTGTTCTCTCTTGTGTGATGCAAAGTACCTTTCTAAACTATATTTTATTATCATTTCTTAAACCATGAAACTGATTTACTAGTTACAAAACAAAAATATTCCTTCCTCCTTTATAATCCTAAAAATAATTTTTACAAGTCATACATCACATTAAGGACTGTAAATTATATGTATTGAAGGAATTTTATATTCTGCCTGAATTATCTAAAATTGGATAGAGCTAAAGAAATGTTTATTCTTATTTCTAGAGAACCATTCAGTTTCCAGAATTGTCCTCTCAAACCCATGCCATGGTATAGACATAAATGTACATGTGCACACACATTTACACACACACATGTGCACACACACACAGTAAATAAAATACCAATGTAATACATGTTTTAAGGGAAAAAACCCACAAACCACTGGGGATTCTACTGTATTTTTAAACATTTACTCTTGAAATACTAGACTTTCTTAAGGTCTTCTTTTTTTAATATCACAATATGTTCACATTAATTTTATACATCCTTTACATAGCCCCTCATTATACTTAGCCTATTGTAAAGCTTTGCCTATACCCATGCTATTAAGAATATTTGGAGCAGGAGAGAGACAAAGGCAGCTGAAGATAACAGCATAAAGAAACAGCAGGACAACCTCTGTCCATGTGTGACCGTGGAATCCATGTTCATCGTTCCAGAGGTTGCTGTGGACTTAGATGCTTGATCATCTACTACATATTTTTATTGATCTCACACACAGTGTGCTTTTTAAAGTATACTAAAATATCGATTTTTATAGCATCTCCACAACTTATATATTCATAATTAATTAAAGATAAGATGACTAAAGTACAGAAATATATAATGCCCAGGATGCATGGTAACACATTCTACAGAAAAGACTTTGAACTAATTCGGTTCGGTGATATGGTGATCACTTCCTTATGTGTTTATTTTATGTTTTTAGTTCAATAACTTTTAAAATCACTTGTAGTAGACTCCAATGTACTGAAACTGCTTCTCATATTCTGTTAACATTTGAATGTAAATGTTTAAATTCCTTTTTTTCTTGGTATTTTTATTAGATATTTTCTTTATTTATATTTCAAATGCTATCCCCTTTCCTAGTTTCCTCTCTGAAAATTCCCTAAACCCTCCCCCCTTCCCCTGCTCCCCAACCCTCCCATTACCACTCCCCTATACTGGGACATAGGTTCTTTACAAGACCAAATGTTTAAATTCTTTGGCATAATTATATTCTATTCGTTGTAGTGGTTTTTTTTTTTTTGTTCCTTCCTTCCTTCCTTCCTTCCTTCCTTCCTTCCTTCCTTCCTTCCTTCCTTCCTTCCTTCCTTCCTTCCTTCTTTCTTTCTTTCTTTCTTTCTTTCTTTCTTTCTTTCTTTCTTTCTTTCTTTCTTTCTTTCTTTTTTTATAATGAGTCTGCTGTTTTCTTTCCTAGAAATATAATCATCTTGCTTGTGTTGCTTCCCAACACCTGTGTATTCTGGAGAGTTTGTACAATAGTAGTATTACTTACATTTAAAATGTTCAGAGAAAGTTGATAAATACACAATGGGAGTCAGTATTTCTTTCTGGAAGATTTAAAATTGTAAATTGAATTTTCTACTATATCAAATTTGTATAGGTGAGTCCTTCAGGCTCCTTTTGCTCTGCTGCTCAGGGATGGAAAAGATTCTAATAATGACATCACAGCTGTACCAGGCTTTTTACCTGGATGATAGGAATCAAAACTCTGATCTGCAGGCCTATCATCAAGGACTTTAGCTCTTGAGCATTGCACAGCCCATATCTGAGACATTTTAATTCCTTACAGTTTTCTATACTCAGTGTATTTAACTCCAAATTCTTAAAGATATTACTCATTTTTAAGTAGTTCCCACAGTTTGGTAAGAATTCTTTAATTCTTATACCACTTGCTCAGATATAATGATTCTTTTTTTTCTGAGCTCTAAATTTTCTTTTTATATTAGACAAGGGATTTCTATATGACACCCTTACACATATAATTTTGGAGAAAAAGACATATCAGGCATTTTAATATCAAAATTTCAGCCATTTTCATTTCAGCTAACTTGCATATCTTTCTCTTTATTTCTTTTCCTAAAAAAAGAAATCCAACTATATTCATGTTAGGCCACAGCATGTTGTCCAGGCAGATGCTTTCTCTTACTTTTTCTTCTTCTCCACATTTCCTCTTTGTGTATTAATATGGACAGTTCTACTGGTCAAATTCAAAATCACTGTTGTCTTCCCTTTGCTCAGACTTACAGATAATTTTATTCTAGAAGGAAAATGAGGCAGAGGATAAAACAAACAGGAGAAGATAGGAGCAAAGAGAAGAAAGAAGAGTGGGTAGGAGGTGGGAGTAAGAAGGGAAGGGGAAGAGAAGGAAAGAAAGGGAAGGAAAAGGCAGGAGAAGAGAGGAGAGTCGTACCCATTTTTCCTTTGTACCATAAGAAATCTAGCTATTTAGAGCACTTTCTTCACAAAATGAAGGATTTCACTTATCTTTTTAAATCACTTTAGCTGAGGACATTGCATTCAGTTCATTTAAAAAATGTTTTTCAGAGGCCATTCTCACAAGTAACTTCTGTGTTGCATTTTTTTTTATCCTTTATGCATTTCTGCCTAGTGAGCTTCGAGTGAAAGTTGTTTTAACTGAACACAGAATAAGAATTTGAGTCATCCAGACAGCCTTTCTCCTCTTCTCTGCAGGAGTTCTTTCCTGACCTGTTTCCAGGCAACAGGCATCCTTAAATTGTACTTTAATTTTTTGCCATCATGCACTGATAACTTAAACCTGGAAACCATATTTCAAAGGATACGTTTGTTGCTTTTTATATTTAATGATGCTTCCCATAGTGGATCTGAAACATCATTACATTATGCCTGTTTTTTTCTCATGATATGACTTTGAATGAGTGTTAGATGTTTTTCCTTTGCAATCAAAACTTAAATCAAGAAAAAGTTAAATGATACAACAAAACTCTCATCTTCTACCTTTCATTTTAGATTATACAATGAATTTCTTTCTTACTTTTGTGTATATGATTTTATGTGATATGTGTGGTGTGTATGAGTGTGTATGTGTTAAATGAAGTTAAGCCCTTTTAATTCATCTGTATAAAACACCAATTCCTATCTCCTCCTTTTTACTTGGGTTCTTGTAAGTGTAATGTAGCATAAGAATATTTCATGTACTTAATTCTGCTCAAAATTACACACAATAGTTTAATAGGAATTATTAATATCTTTAAAAAGAATGTGGACATCTATGGTTTTATAACTAAAATGGACGCTTTCTTCTTCTCTGATGTAAAATGATATAAAATGTCCATCATAATAGCAATTTTAGACGGCTCCTTATTGTCTTAGTACATGAAGAACAATTTGCAAACATATGAAAAGGGAAACTATCAGAACTGTTTAAGATGCAGACAGATCAAAGTAAACCAGCTAACTTTATTTTCTTTCCATTTTAGAAGTTTTTAAAAGCTATGTGGCCATGTATATCATATTGGAATTAATGACTTGATAAAATATTATGCATATGAAAACAAAAGGAGTTGATAAGTTATCCAAATAGAACACTTTAATATATACAAGAACGAACGCGATAAATTTAATCTACATGTTACATTTGTTAAGAGTAAACATATATTTTACAGTTACTTTTATTAAAGAACATATGATGCTATTTTTGTGTAATTCACGTATGATCACTTTGTACTTACAGTTGGTGATATTAACATATATAAACTTTTTTTTTTTTTTTAAGGAATGGAAAGAGAACTGGGATATTCCTTTCTGCTGATCAGGATACATAGACTGCTGGCAGAGAATGTAACCAGCAGCTCTGAACCTTGTAAGCAACTATATCACCTTGCCAGGCAAGATGCATGGCTGCTAGAGGAATACCCAACTGCTCTTTGAGTAATTTTTGAGAACTGCTTCATAAGAAGGAAATAGTGTCCGGAATTATAAACCTGCAAAGTATCATACTTGAGGAAGAGGAGGGCATAGGTCCTGGAGGTGAGACTTATTGTTATTGTACTGTCAAAATACAAGCTGACAAATTGTATTGTAAATATTCATGTTTACATTTATAGACAATTTCTATTCTCAGCTTTTACTATGGACGCCTCTCTTTACAGTGATCAGCAGCTAATACTGAGTCTCATGGTCACTCAAGAGGCTACTTTTTAACACTTCACCTAAATAGAAGCCCTCAAATACTCATGGACTATTTTACAGTAAAGAGTCAAAAGAATTTAAGACCCAGATGACAGGAAGAAGGGCTATGAAACACTATGTTTTGGGCATTAATGTGGTCACTGCAATGATGAACAGAGAGCACTTATTGCTGTTTGACTAGGCTTGTACAAGACAGGGCTTTTCAACTGCCAGTCATGGATGAGAAAAGAAAATCATGGGAACTTAATCTTCTCTGGGGCACTATTGGTTATTGATGGCTGCTGGGGGAAAGAGGAGACATCCTCTTCAGTTGTGTTGCCTCTAGTGAGCCTGCCCTGCTCCAAAAGATAATTCCACACCCATGCTTCTATGGGCAGTTCCTGTTAAACTCAGAAGGTCATGAAACAAACAAACAAACAAAAACCAGGAATGTGAGAGAGATACTTGTAGAGAGAAGAGAAGTAGTTGAATGGTTGGGAGGGGGAGAGAATAATCAGAATGAAGAGTGTGTGTGTGTGTGTGTGTGTGTGTGTGTGTGTGTGTGTATGCAATGTAGTAAAAGAATGTTTTTAATAAAAGAAAAGAAACCATGAAGTGTTCTAACAAGGACAGTTGAGTCTTTCTCTTCTCATATAGGAGCATAGCATTTGGAGGAAACAAAGTTTGACATGTATTTGGCAATAAAGTCTGGAATCTGAAGAAGATGAAGCAAAAGTCATGAGTGGGCTGAGGTACATGGTAACAACCAAGCAGCCTAATGTCTCCATATGCTTACTACTTAGAAAATGTGAGAAAAATTACTTTTGTATAGTCTCAAGGTAGGCAGGATCTAGGGCTCTGTCTGCCTTGTGCTCAGAAAACAGTTTTGGCTTTGAAACCTAGATCTAAAGCAGGACAATGGAGATTGGTCAAATGTTTCCTTCCAAGGATGCTGCTGTTGCCATCCAAGACCTCTACCTGCCCTTCCTCAAAAGCAACCAAGGAAAGAACACTAAGGAGCCACTGATAAATACGAGGTTTTGTTCAGATCATGTGTACCACAATGAAAGTGTACCTAAACAAAACTACTTTAATACATCCTGGGACAATGTGTTCACCAAATCTGGCTTTAGAGACTTGAACTGCAATTGTGAATGTTGTTCATTAGTGCTGCTTGCTACAAGAAACAACACAAAACAAGAAAAACTCAAAAGTAATCCTAACAACGAAGCAATATTGATAGAAGGGATACCTTTGAATTTTTTTCTTTTTCTCCAGTGGATTTAGCTAACACATATTTTTTTCTCTCACAAGTTTAATTTTTATATGTGTTTTGAATCTCTGAAATATCAACAGTCAAGAATTATGGGATATTCCATTTTTTCATTAATCTTTGTTCCCATAATCACACCCACTATAATAGTTCATCCATCAGTGTACAGTCTACTTCTCCAGTGAGTGTATGAAAGTCTTTCATGGTGTCCACTTGTCAAATTGTAGCAAATGCAGTAAATGCATATGCTTTTGCTTCCTCCAAAAACATGTATACCTCCTTCTGTAATCTGGCAATGACCTTTATTGCTTCGAATAAAATACCAAGCTTGCCATTTTGTTCCCATAGATCAGAGCAGGGCAGAAAGGAATCACACTCAATCTAGATTCCAGGGAGTCAAACTAAACTGTGAAATGGGTCAGTTTTCAAAAAAAAAAAAAATGTGAGTTTCACAACAATCAGCCATAAAGCATTCAGAAACCTGAACTTTCAATTGAACATTTATTGAGTCATTCACAATGTGGATGTCTACTGGCTCTACTAATTTTTAAGGGGCACTTTGGGAGATTTATATATTTTTTAAAATTAAAATGTACACTGCCTCGCTTCAAACCATTCCAAGAATTACCTAATTACTTTTCAAAAATCATGCGTCTCTTTTCCTCAGTTGTTATTGTTTTATACACACACACACACACACACAAGTATATACTTTCTAGACTGCTTACTTTATATTAGATAACCAAGTAGGGGCTCATTAACAATTTCTCAACATCATTGCCTGCCTATAATTCTTTGTTTAGAAACAGGGCCCTGTGAGACTCTGCACTCCTATATTATTAGCATGCGTATTGGAATTGTACCTGTCCAGTTCTTGTTTAAGCAACCATACTATTTAGGCATGATGGTGTAGCTTCTCCATCATTTCTGGAAAACACAATATCACAGCAGATTTCCTTGGCCTTCTAGCTCTATCAATCTTCTGTCTCCTTTCCCAAGCCTTATGTTTAGGAGTTGTGTTGTAGATGAACCAACTGGAGCTAGCCAGCTATGATCACTTTTTCTCTACATTTTGGCAAGTTATGGCTTTCTATAATTGTCTCAATTATCTGCAAAGGGGAAATTCTTTGATGGCAAGCTACATTTATCTGTGGGTATAATGATAACTATATTAGAAAACAGAAAATATGCTGCTTTAATAAAAGTAGCACTAATAGGTTGTTCAGGTAGAAATTATCTATCAGTTTCAGAAACAGGAATGGCTTGGATGCAGGTTCAAATTCTCAGCAGGTATTCTATGACCAGAAGGTCAAAGGTCTCCCAAGGACCTGACTCCAGCATATGCTGTCTGTAAATTCCATTTAAAAACGATTCATTTAAATGTTTGCTGGTCAACTTCAAACCCTGGATGCTAGAGAATAATAAATATATCCTGTTTTGGCTCTGAAAATCTCATTGGCACCAAAAGCATTTCTCAAGTTCCACAGCAAGGAGTGACTGCCTCAAAATATACACCAATAATTGAATATGAAAATCATGGAATTGGCAGAGATTAGCTGGCATGTAAGCCACAAAATTTGTCAACTCCTCTGTATTCTGAAAATAAAGGTTCTAGCTATAATTTGGCCTCTGAGTTAGAGTCCTTGTCCCCAGGGCCGTGTTGCTGAGAGGTGAAAGGTCTTTTCAGAGGGGTGGTCTTATTTAGCTCCCACTCCTGCCCAGTTCTTTGCTTGCTGGCTGTGATATAGAGGGTCCCTATTCAGCATATGCTTCTCCTCCCTTGTTGTTTTAGGATGATTTAGGATGACATAAATGGAGTTAATTGTTCATGGACTGGAATCTCTGAAAGTGTGAGTTCTTCTCTGAGAGTTTCTTTTAATGATTAATGATCCCAGCATTCTGGATAGTGACAGAAGCTGACATTGCTTACTTTATCTCTTGATTTTTAGTATGTATGGTCCACATAATTTAAAAGTAGGGCACCTTTTTAGTTGCTTACACTATAAAATAGAGTATATTAATAACTCCATAGACAACATGCAAATGAAAATCTTGTTTTTCAGTAGTGCAGTAAGGTAATATTTATATCTGTTTAAAATCAAGCACCATTATAAAAAGAAGAAAATCACATATTTAAAAAAAAAATCATGTTAACTCTGTGATATTGCGACAAGACCCCTGAGCTAACAGCTTAAAAAGAAAAAATAATATTTTATCTCATAGTTTCAAAGGTTTTGTCAATGGATGCTTGCCCATTGCCTTTGACTCTGTGGTGAGGGAGAACTGCATTGCAATGAAACCATCATGGGAAGTACCACTTACTTCCTGTTGGCCAAGAGGCACAGAGAGTCAGAAGAAAGAGCCAAGGTCATGAAACCAATTTCTACATCATAAACCCAAATCATCATGAGCTCCATAGGGATTCACTCCTGAGCTTTCTCTCACATTTCAAAACTGCCATAAACCAGAGACTAAACCTTCAGGACATGAGCTCTGGAGAGAACATAAAGATCAAATGATAAAACCACTCTATTGATACACTGATAATCAAAACATTTTCAAAGTATAGATAAATGCTGTTTATAGTTTTCAAAAGTATAATGGGTTATAATTGAATTAAATCAGTAATGGTCACTTTAAGTAAATATATGTTCAAAGACAGATGAGAAGTATTGCATAATGATGTTTCTTATGTGTGTAAAATAAAGACACTGATGCATCTTGAAGCTTGCTCCATAACTCCAAGGCCTGGTTTCCTAACTTGCACTTCTAAGTCATTTGTATAGAGCAATGCTTCTCAAACTTTCCTGTACACACAAGCATCTGGAAGCCTGCTCAAACATGGATGCTTATCTGAATAAGGTCCAGGGATGAACTGATGCTACACTTTCATAGACCATGCTCGGTCAAAATGAGGGGCCTTCTGTTCCCATTAGATATCAAAACTCAGTAGGTATAGACAAGAACTTAGAAGGAAATATTATAGGACAAGAGAATAGTCACTTTGGGTTATTTGAACCTTGTTTCCTATTCTGAAGTTTGTGTGGAGAAAGGGCAGAACACCGATTTACAACTAAAATGAAGAATGATTGACAGGAGTGCCAGTTATTGAGGAACTTATCATTCAAATATTAAAAGTCATTTTATGCTTTCTCCCACTGAGCATGCATCATGAACTTTAACATCAACTTCAAATTTGCTCAGTTATGCTACAGAGGCTAATAAAAAAATGATTTGTGAAGTGTCTATCTCTATGAAAATAAGACTGGTTTATAAAAGATGAGTGCCGCTTGATTTTGGTTTTCCTTCGGATTTGCTGCTGTGCATTTTCTCTGCTTGTGCCTGAGAATAGAAGGAATGCAGGGGATCCTTCCCAGGTACTTGACCGATAATCACCGGTAGTTTTCTTTTCTTTTCATTTGCCGGTCATGTCATGGTACCATGCCTAAGCCCTGAGGCTTTGTTTCCTATAATAGAGGTCGTGCAGTTTCAGCTCCACATCATTCTTTGGAAATCCTGTGGGGAGGAAAGCTGTAGTTTGTTTTTCCTGCCAAGTTGTGTTAGGATATTCCATTGTGTCCTGGCATTTGAGTGGGAAACCTAGAAGATGAATGTGTTCCGAAGGCGTGGATTTCAAATCCCACTCGACTTAGAAGTGTTCTGCCGAGCTGAGAGGATTATTGACTTGAGCAGTTCTAAAATGGCTCCCTGCTATGCACTGTGCTTTGTGGAGCTTTGTCTTTCTCAACCACCTAGTAAAATGTGCTTTGTTTGATAGTAAAGATATATTAAAATAACCTTTTTGTCCTGCAGAAACCAAGTGAGCCATTTCTGAGGCCAGGAACAACCATTTAACTACCTAAATTACCTGGTACCTTCTGTTTAACTTCTTCCTTGGGGCAGAGGTCTTAAATGAATCTTATGCTTTCTTCTTTTGTTTTACTTTTTATTATTAAGTTTTTTGTTTGGCTTTGATTTGAGCTTGGTGTGACATGAAAAGGTTTCCGATCTCTCTTTTTATTTCTTTTCTATACACTGCTTGCTTTATTGGGCAATTATAGCATGCATTCAATATTTTTAAACATACAAATAAATATGCAAAATAATATTAGAATCAAATGGAGGTAAGAAAGGAGATATTTAGTTTAAAACCTATTGGCAACTCTATATCCTAGTCTAACATGAACACACAATAGATGATTATTTAATTTATAATGATTAAATTTGGCTGTTAACACAACTGGATTAAGAAACACTTAGATTAGTGTAGCACACCTGCGGGGATATCTGTGAGGGCATTTCAGAAACAGATCATGTGGGCTCTGAAGTAATGCATTAATGACCATCTTTGTGTGTTCATAAGTAATTGTATTCGTGTGAGACATTTGGAAGCCATAGGGTCTAGATGGACTTGGAAGCCTAAAGTCTAGGTGGATGAAGCTGATCAGAAAGTTATAGGAGGACACTCTTGGTTTTCACTTGCAATTTTTTTCTGCTTTGTGCTCCTATGAGATCAGAGCCTGCACTGGCACACACCTGTTACCATCATTTCTTTTTCAAGTGGTAGTGCCAAGGTACCAAAGAGGAATTCCTCTAAAACCACAAGCCAGGAGAAAGCTTTCCCATTTAAATGACTTCTTTCAGATATTCAATTACAGCCATACAAAAGTATCTAGTAGAGGGGGATTGCAGACGTCTCAACCACCTAGGTTTTTTGGACAAAATTAAATCCAAACAAGTATATAACTAAAGTAAGAAATGTACAATCTACTCAACATTCAAAGAAAAAGTTTCTTGTACCGAATGGTGGTGATGTGGTACGAACTACCAGAACAAAAGTTAATATAAATGAAGGAAGTGGCAGAGCAATAATGATAGCATCTACAAATGGGCAGGAACTCATTTTATATTTGTTTTAGTAAAAAATTACTCAGTGTTAAGGATTGTGTATGTCCTTTCGAAAATTCAGATGTCATTAATAAAACAAAACTAGGAAGTGTGGTGTTTGAGGGGCCATTGGAACATGAAAATTCCAATCTCATGAACAGACACAAATAGCCCCTAAAATGGATTTGATGTGCATGGCTTTTCCTGGTTTACTCTCCTGCATTCTATAATGAAAGAAGGCAAGAAGAGATAGCAAACATTGAAAGTTTGGTTTATAGATCTTAGCCTCTGAACTTGGAAGTAACACACTTCTGTTCTTTATAAATTATGCAGTTTAAAGCATTTTCTTATAGTAGCACAAAATGGACTAATATGTACACAGTACTGAAAGTCAGGTGTTAAGGTGAAGTATCTTTAGAATTAGGGCTAGTTAGAGGTGGAACAGCTTCATAGAGAATGCTGGAGAAGCACTTTTGTCTATGATAAGAGCATTAAAGTCAATTCTGGTGAGGTTTCAGAAGAGCCTCATTCTTCAAGATTCCTTACATGGTACTGAACAGGATTCTGCACAGTAAAGGCCTTCTGGAGTATTTCTCAAATGAAAACAAGTAGCATGCTGTTAGAACCTGAACAAAAGACTTTGTTCTTATAAAGCGCTAAAAGAACATGGCTGATTGTGTCCTCTACTCTAGGAAATTGTGGAAAAATTAAAATTAAAGAGGAAAAAAGTCTAGGCTATTTGGTAGAATAAATTTCTCATCTGCAAATTGTTTAGAGCATGACATGCCTTCTCTTAAATGCTGACTAAAATATGCAAATCCAGATATTACTAAAAGAGAATTTATAATGAAAAGGAAAATAGGATTAAGATTTAGAAACTTCTCAGACAAGCTGTGCAAAAGCCATGTAGCAGTCAGAATCAAGAGCATGGGCCAGTAACAATTTGGTACAGTGATTAATATGGATGGAAAGAAGATGGGTGCTGTTCGTCAAGGCAATGGGAAAGGAACCAAAGCACAAACTAAAGGTCTTCCAAAGTGGGCAGGACATCACCAAATCTATCACTAGCCCAGAATGTCTTGAGAGACCAGGCTCAGGGAAGAGGAGAAAATGTTTAGGAGAATGACCTGAGATGTTCCTGAGCCTCAGTGTTCATGACTAAGACTGGCTCAGAGCTCTGTCCACTGCATTCAAAGGCAACAGCAGTTGGATACTACAGCTGCTGCTCTGATGGACCCAGGTTGGTCCCACCCAAAGCATACAGTTAAGTGTCTGGACTCCCTAAAGTGGAGGGTTCCAGATTCTGGTCTCTCATTCCATACCTCACACATAGTGTCCAATGGTGGCACAAGGAATGAAAGACTTAGCTCTGTCTGCATGATGGGTGTTTTTAAATGACATAGAATATTTGCCTCTTCTTCCTTTTTATGATGTATGACTTTCCTATCCATGTCCTACCACTTTATTTTGAAGTCCTGTCAGCCATTTGACTTTATAGACGCAGAGCTGAAGAGAAATTTGCTTCAAGATGAATCACAGTGATTCTTAACCATATATTCAGATGGAACTTTGGAGTTAAACTGTAAATGTGATGGTGTAGTAAGTAAAGTCTTTTCTGGGTTTGGGAATAGAATACTCTCTCTCTCTCTCTCTCTCTCTCTCTCTCTCTCTCTCTCTCTCTCTCTCTCTCTCTCTCTCTCCATATATATATATAGATATATAGATATATAGATATATATATATGTGTGTGTGTGTGTGTGTGTGTAACTCTAATGTGTCAAAAGATCTTATGTTTTGTTTTGTATGTGGTAGTATTACAAATGAGGATTTAAGAGATTTGGAGTCCATGAAGTAACTTTTTCATGGAATTCAGTGC
The DNA here is from genome assembly GCF_978045245.1 of Mus caroli. Taxonomy (NCBI): domain Eukaryota; kingdom Metazoa; phylum Chordata; class Mammalia; order Rodentia; family Muridae; genus Mus; species Mus caroli. The sequence continues at coordinate 81,578,480 of NW_028227258.1, read as the reverse complement.
TTTTGCACTAGGCTCTAACAGAAGGGATTTATCTTCTTCTACCCTTCCATATCCTGCCTTATGAGGATTCGGCTTACATGGTAACATCTTGCAAACAGATACCAGATCGCAGTGATAGATACCAATTCTACCATCCCTGTTATCTTCTCCAGTCTGCCATGCAAAACTGTGAGAAAATGCATGTCTATTCTTTATAAATTACTCAGTTCAGGCATTTTATTATGAAAGCATAAAGAGATAAGGAATTTAGTAAAGTGCCTAAAGAATACTTTTTGAGACTTTTAGTTCTGTTTCTCTGTGAAATATTTTCTTTATCTTACTGTAATAAACAGTGTTTAAATCTTGAGGCAATAATCAGGTCTAGATAAAAGATTTATAAGATGAAGACTTGGTTCTCAGTATAGCTCTGGAAAGTGGTGGGACCTGTAAATAGTAGAGCTTATTAGGAGGAAGTTAAAAACTCTAAGTGTGTCTTCCAAGGAGAGTATGGGACTTTAGATATGTCTGTCTCATTTGTTCCAGGTTTGTGTGAAGTGAGTGATTTCCTCCCCCATACACTCCTGCCCTGGTAAGTTGCCTTGGCTCCTCGGAGCTACTCAGCAATCAATGGAACCTCTCATAATATGAGCCAAAGTAACCATTTCTTAAATTCTAGAGGGTGCATAGGATGTGCTCTAGTCAATGCAGAAGTGCAACTCACAGCCAAGAGACACCAGCTCAGCTGCGTTAGGATAGCTATGTAAATGTCCTGAAATAATAAGCATTGGGGAGAGTGTAGAGAATGTGGACCACATATACTACTGGCTTTGATGTAAATTGAGAACAAATTACAGAAAAAAAAAAGTATGGCGAGTTCCCTCCCTTCTACACACACACACACACACTGAAAGAGAGAGAGAGAGAGAGAGAGAGAGAGAGAGAGAGAGAGAGAGAGAGAGAGAGAGAGAGAGAGAGAGAGAGATCAGCCATACTATCCAGCAGCCCTTCTTTTAAGTATGTGTGTCAAAATGATACAGTGATGTCTGAACTCCTATGACACACTTGCCTTTTTCATGGTAGGCAGGGTATTCCAGCCCAAATGGATGAGGAAAGTCTTATGAATAGCTATGTGTGGTGACACACACACACACACACACACACACACACACACACCCCTTTAATTCCAGAGTTTGGGAAGTAGAAGCAGGAAGATCAGGAGTTCAAGGCCATCCTCAATGTCATAGCTATTTTGGGCATTATCCCTGTGAGACTTTCCTTAACCACTCCACCTACTCCACTCCCACAGAAAGGAAAGAAAGAAAGAAAGAAAGAAAGAAAGAAAGAAAGAAAGAAAGAAAGAAAGAAAGAAAGAAAGAAAGAAAGAAAGAAAGGAAGGAAGGAAGGAAGGAAGGAAGGAAGGAAGGAAGGAAGGAAGGAAGGAAGAAAGGAAGAGAGGGGAAGTAACTGGTGTGTGGATACACACATGTGCACTCATGCACAAAGGAATATTATTTTCAAGGTTCGTAGCTTGCTAGTTGTAAGGACAGAAAGCACTTAAGTATGAACAAAAGCACCACCTGAACTCACAAGCAAAAGGAAATACCATGACTAGAAACATGAAAATGTTCAATGTTCTCTTGGTGTAAAGCTTATTCTTATAAAGGTACTCACTTGGTCTTCTTCCCCTCATGCTTCACTCTGTGTCTCAGCGATCTTACTTTGCTTCCAGTTCTTTTTTTTTTTTCTTCTTTTTTTTTACTTTTTAATATTTTTATTACATATTTTCCTCAGTTACATTTCCAATGCTATCCCAAAAGTCCCCCATAGTGCCCCCCACTTCCCTACCCACCCATTCCCATTCTTTTGGCCCTGGCATTCCCCTATATTGGGGCATATAAAGTTTGCAAGTCCAATGGGCCTCTCTTTCCAATGATGGCCAACTAGGCCATCTTTCGATACATATGCAGCTAGAGACAAGAGCTCCGGGGTTCTGGTTAGTACATCATGTTGTTCCGACAATAGGGTTGCAGATCCCTTTAGCTCCTTGGGTACTTTCTCTAGCTTCTGCATAGGGAGCCCTGTGATACATCCAATAGCTGACTGTGAACATCCACTCCTGTGTTTGCTAGGCCCCTGCATCATCTCACAAGAGACAGCTAAATTTGGGTCCTTTCAGCAAAATCTTGCTAGTGTATGCAATGGTGTCAGCGTTTAGAAGCTGCTTATGGGAAGGATCCCTGGATACAGCAGTCTCTAAATGGTCCATCCTTTCATCACAGCTATGAACTTTGTCTCTGTAACTCCTTCCCTGGGTGTTCTGTTCCCAATTCTAAGAAGGGGCACAGTGTCCACACTTTGGTCTTCATTCTTCTTGAGTTTCATGCGTTTAGTAAATTGTATCTTATATCTTGGGTATCCTAAGTTTTGGGCTAATATCCACTTATCAGTGAATACATATTGTGTGAGTTCTTTTGTGATTGTGTTACTTCACTCAAGATGATGCCCTCCAGGTCCATCCATTTGGCTATGAATTTCATAAATTCATTCTTTTTAATAGCTGAGTAGTACTCCATTGTGTAAATGTACCACATTTTCTGTATCCATTCCTCTGTTGAGGGACATCTGTGTTCTTTCCAGCTTCTGGCTATTATAAATAGGGCTGCTATGAACATAGTGGAGAATGTGTCCTTTTTACCGGTTGGGACATCTTCTGGATATATGCCCAGGAGAGGTATTGCAGGATCCTCCAGTAGTACTATGTCCAATTTTCTGAGGAACCGCCAGACTGATTTCCAGAGTGGTTGTACAAGCTTGCAATCCCACCAACAATGGAGGAGTGTTCCTCTTTCTCCACATCCTCGCCAGCATCTGCTGTCACCTGAATTTTTGATCTTAGCCATTCTGACTGGTGTGAGGTGGAATCTCAGGGTTGTTTTGATTTGCATTTCCCTGATGCTTAAGGATGTTGAACATTTTTTCAGGTGCTTCTCTGCCATTCGGTATTCCTCAGGTGAGAATTCTTTGTTCAGTTCTGAGCCCCATTTTTTAATGGGGTTATTTGACTTTCTGGAGTCCACCTTCTTGAGTTCTTTATATATATTGGATATTAGTCCCTTATCTGATTTAGGATAGGTGAAGATCCTTTCCCAATCTGTTGGTGGTTTTTTTGTCTTATTGATGGTGTCTTTAGCCTTGCAGAAGCTTTGCAGTTTCATGAGGTCCCACTTGCCAATTCTCAATCTTACAGCACAAGCCATTACTTTTCTATTCAAGAATTTTTCCCCTGTGCCCATATCTTCAAGGCTTTTCCCCACTTTCTCCTCTATAAGTTTCAGTGTCTCTGGTTTTATGTGAAGTTCCTTGATCCACTTAGACTTGACCTTAGTACAAGGAGATAGGAATGGAACGATTCGCATTCTTCTACATGTTAACAACCAGTTGTGCCAGCACCATTTGTTGAAAATGCTGTCTTTCTTCCACTGGATGTTTTTAGCTCCCTTGTCGAAGATCAAGTGACCGTAAGTGTGTGGGTTCATTTCTGGGTCTTCAATTCTATTCCATTGGTCTATTTGTCTGTCACTATACCAGTACCATGCAGTTTTTATCACAATTGCTCTGTAGTAAAGCTTTAGGTCTGGCATGGTGATTCCACCAGAGGTTCTTTTATCCTTGAGAAGAGTTTTTGCTATCCTACGTTTTTTGTAATTCCAGATGAATTTGCAGATTGCACTTTCTAATTCGTTGAAGAATTGAGTTGGAATTTTTTTTAATATTTTTATTACATATTTTCCTCAATTACATTTCCAATGCTATCCCAAAAGTCCCCCATAGCGCCCCCCACTCCCATTCTTTTGGCCCTGGCATTCCCCTATATTGGGGCATATAAAATTTGCAAGTCCAATGGGCCTCTCTTTCCATTGATGGCCGACTAGGCCATCTTTCGATACATATGCCACTAGAGACAAGAGCTCCGGGGTTCTGGTTAGTGCATCATGTTGTTCCAACAATAGGGTTGCAGATCCCTTTAGCTCCTTGGGTACTTTCTCTAGCTTCTCCATTGGGAGCCCTGTGATACATCCAATAGCTGACTGTGAACATCCACTCCTGTGTTTGCAAGGCCCCGGCATCTTCTCACAAGAGACAGCTATATTTGGGTCCTTTCAGTAAAATCTTGCTAGTGTATGCAATGGTGTCAGCATTTAGAAGCTGATTATGGGATGGAACCCTGGATACAGCAGTCTCTAAATGGTCCATCCTTTCATCACAGCTACGAACTTTGTCTCTGTAACTCCTTCCCTGGGTGTTTTGTTCCCAATTCTGAGAAGGTGCACAGTGTCCACACTTTGGTCTTCATTCTTCTTGAGTTTCATGCATTTAGCAAATTGTATCTTATATCTTGGGTATCCTAAGTTTTGGGCTAATATCCACTTATCAGTGAATACATATTGTGTGAGTTCTTTTGTGATTGTGTTACTTCACTCAAGATGATGCCCTCCAGGTCCATCCATTTGGCTAGGAATTTCATAAATTCATTCTTTTTAATAGCTGAGTAGTACTCCATTGTGTAAATGTACCATAATTTCTGTACCCATTCCTCTGTTGAGGGACATCTGGGTTCTTTCCAGCTTCTGGCTATTATAAATAGGGCTGCTATGAACATAGTGGAGAATGTGTCCTTTTTACAGGTTGGGACATCTTCTGGATATATGCCCAGGAGAGGTATTGCTGGATCCTCCGGTAGTACTATGTCCAATTTTCTGAGGAACCGCCAGACTGATTTCCAGAGTGGTTGTACAAGCTTGCAATCCCACCAACAAAGGAGAAGTGTTCCTCTTTCTCCACATCCTCGCCAGCATCTGCTGTCACCTGAATTTTTGATCTTAGCCATTCTGACTGGTGTGAGGTGGAATCTCAGGGTTGTTTTGATTTGCATTTCCCTGATGCTTAAGGATGTTGAACATTTTTTCAGGTGCTTCTCTGCCATTCGGTATTCCTCAGGTGAGAATTCTTTGTTCAGTTCTGAGCCCCATTTTTTAATGGGGTTATTTGACTTTCTGGAGTCCACCTTCTTGAGTTCTTTATATATATTGGATATTAGTCCCTTATCTGATTTAGGATAGGTGAAGATCCTTTCCCAATCTGTTGGTGGTTTTTTTGTCTTATTGATGGTGTCTTTAGCCTTGCAGAAGCTTTGTAGTTTCATGAGGTCCCACTTGTCAATTCTCGATCTTACAGCAAAAGCCATTACTGTTCTATTCAGGAATTTTTCCCCTGTGCCCATATCTTCAAGGCTTTTCCCCACTTTCTCCTCTATAAGTTTCAGTGTCTCTGGTTTTATGTGAAGTTCCTTGATCCACTTAGACTTGACCTTAGTACAAGGAGATAGAAATGGATTGATTCGCATTCTTCTACATGTTAACAACCAGTTGTGCCAGCACCATTTGTTGAAAATGCTGTCTTTCTTCCACTGGATGTTTTTAGCTCCCTTGTCGAAGATCAAGTGACCGTAGGTGTGTGGGTTCATTTCTGGGTCTTCAATTCTATTCCATTGGTCTATTTGTCTGTCACTATACCAGTACCATGCAGTTTTTTATCACAATTGCTCTGTAGTAGAGCTTTAGGTCCGGCATGGTGATTCCACCAGAGGTTCTTTAATCCTTGAGGAGAGTTTTTGCTATCCTAGGTTTTTTGTTATTCCAGATGAATTTGCAGATTGCACTTTCTAATTCGTTGAAGAATTGATTTGGAATTTTGATGGGGATTGCATTGAATCTGTAGATTGCTTTTGGCAAGATAGCCATTTTTACAATGATGATCCTGCCAATCCATGAGCATGGGAGATCTTTCCATCTTCTGAGATCTTCTATAATTTCTTTCTTCAGAGACTTGAAGTTTTTATTATACAGATCTTTCACTTCCTTAGTTAGAGTCACGCCAAGATATTTTATATTATTTGTGACTATTGAGAAGGGTGTTGTTTCCCTAATTTCTTTCTCAGCCTGTTTATTTTTGTGTAGAGAATGGCCATTGATTTGTTTGAGTTAATTTTATATCCAGCTACTTCACCGAAGCTGTTTATCAGGCTTAGGAGTTCTCTGGTGGAATTTTTAGGGTCACTTATATAAACTATCATATCATCTACAAAGAGTGATATTTTGACTTCATCTTTTCCAATTTGTATCCCTTTGATCTCCTTTTGTTGTCGAATTGCTCTGGCTAGGACTTCAAGTACAATGTTGAATAGGTATGGAGAAAGTGGACAGCCTTGTCTAGTCCCTGATTTTAGAGGGATTGCTTCAAGCTTCTCACCATTTACTTTGATGTTGGCTACTGGTTTGCTGTAGATTGCTTTTATCATGTTTAGGTATGGGCCTTGAATTCCTGATCTTTCCAAGACTTTTATCATGAATGGGTGTTGGATCTTGTCAAATGCTTTTTCCCCATCTAACGAGATGACCATGTGGTTTTTGTCTTTGAGTTTGTTTATATACTGGATTACGTTGATGGATTTCCGTATATTGAACCATCCCTGCATCGCTGGGATGAAACCTACTTGGTCAGGATGGATGATTGTTTTGATGTGTTCTTGGATTCAGTTAGCAAGAACTTTATTGAGGATTTTTGCATCAATATTCATAAGGGATATTGGTCTGAAGTATTCTATCTTTGTTGGGTCTTTTTGTGGTTTAGATATCAGAGTAATTGTGGCTTCATAGAATGAGTTGGGTAAAGTACCTTCTGTTTCTATTTTGTGGAATAGTTTGTGAAGAACTGGGATTAGATCTTCTTTGAAGGTCTGATAGAACTCTGCACTAAACCCGTCTGGTCCTGGGCTTTTTTTAGTTGGGAGACTATCAATGACTGCTTCTATTTCTTTGGGGGATATAGGGCTGTTTAGATCATTAACCTGATCTTGATTCAACTTTGGTACCTGGTATCTGTCTAGGAACTTCTCCATTTCATCCAGGTTCTCCAGTTTTATTGAGTATAGCCTTTGGTAGAAGGATCTGATGGTGTTTTGGATGTCTTCAGGATCTGTTGTTATGTCTCCTTTTTCATTTCTGATTTTGTTAATTAGGATGCTTTCCCTGTGCCCTCTAGTGAGTCTGGCTAAGGGTTTATCTATCTTGTTGATTTTCTCAAAGAACCAGCTCCTTGATTGGTTGATTCTTTGAATAGTTTTTCTTGTTTCCACTTGGTTGAGTTCACCCCTGAGTTTGATTATTTCCTGCTGTCTACTCCTCTTGGGTGAATTTGCTTCCTTTTGTTCTAGTGCTTTTAGGTATGTTGTCAAGCTGCTAATGTGTGCTCTCTCTAGTTTCCTTTTGGAGGCACTCAGAGCTATGAGTTTTCCTCTTAGAAATGCTTTCATTGCGTCCCATAAGTTTGGGTATGTTGTGGCTTCATTTTCATTGAACTCTAAAAAGTCCTTAATTTCTTTCTTTATTCCTTCCTTGACCAAGGTATCATTGAGAAGAGTGTTGTTCAGTTTCCACGTGAAGGTTGGCTTTCTATTATTTATTTTGTTATTGAAGATCAGCCTTAGTCCATGGTGATCTGATAGGAAGCATGGGACAATTTCAATATTTTTGTATCTGTTGAGGCCTGTTTTGTGACCAATTATGTGGTCAATTTTGGAGAAGGTACCATGAGGTGCTGAGAAGAAGGTATATCCTTTTGTTTTAGGATAGAATGTTCTGTAGATATCTGCCAGATCCATTTGATTCATAATTTCTGTTAGTTTCACTGTGTCCCTGTTTAGTTTCTGTTTCCATGATCTGTCCATTGGAGAAAGTGGTGTGTTGAAGTCTCCCACTATTATTGTATGAGGTGCAATGTGTGCTTTGATATTTACTAAAGTTTCTTTAATGAATGTGGCTGCCTTTGTATTTGGAGCATAGAAATTCAGGATTGATAGTTCCTCTTGGAGGATTTTACCTTTGATGAGTATGAAGTGTCCCTCCCTGTCTTTTTTGATGACTTTGGGTTGGAAGTCAATCTTATCAGATATTAGAATGGCTACTCCAGCTTGTTTCTTCATACCATTTGCTTGGAAAATTGTTTTCCAGCCTTTCATTCTGAGGTAGTGTCTATCTTTTTCTCTGAGATGAGTGTCCTGTAAGCAGCAAAATGTTGGGTCTTGTTTGTGTAGCCAGTTTGTTAGTCTATGTCTTTTTATCGGGGAGTTAATTCCATTGATATTAAGAGATATTAAGGAAAAGTAATTGTTGTTTCCTGTTATTTTTGTTGTTAAAGTTGGCATTCTGTTCTTGTGGCTGTCTTCTTTTAGGTTTGTTGAGGGATTACCTTCTTGTTGTTTCTAGGGCGTGGTTCCTGTCCTTGTATTGGTTTTTTTCTGTTATTATCCTTTGAAGGGCTGGATTCGTGGAGAGATAATGTGTGAATTTGGTTTTGTCGTGGAATACTTTGGTTTCTCCATCTATGTTAATTGAGAGTTTGGCTGGGTATAGTAGCCTGGGCTGGAATTTGTGTTCTTTTAGTGTCTGTATAACATCCGTCCAGGATCTTCTGGCTCTCATAGTCTCTGGTGAAAAATCTGGTGTAATTCTGATAGGCTTGCCTTTATATGTTACTTGGCCTTTTTCTCTTACTGCTTTTAGTATTCTATCTTTATTTAGAGCATTTGTTGTTCTGATTATTATGTGTCGGGAGGTATTTCTTTTCTGGTCCAGTCTATTTGGAGTTCTGTAGGCTTCTTGTATGTTCATGGGCATCTCTTTCTTTAGATTTGGGAAGTTTTCTTCTATAATTTTGTTGAAGATGTTTGCTGGTCCTTTGAGTTGAAAATCTTCATTCTCATCCACTCCTATTATCCGTAGGTTTGGTCTTCTCATTGTGTCCTGTATTTCTTGGATGTTTTGAGTTAGGATCTTTTTGCATTTTACATTTTCCTTGATTGTTGTGCCAATGTTCTCTATGGAATCTTCTGCACCTGAGATTCTCTCTTCCATCTCTTGTATTCTGTTGCTGATGCTCGTATCTATGGTTCCAGATTTCTTTCCTAGGGTTTCTATCTCCAGTGTTGCCTCATTTTGGGTTTTCTTTATTGTGTCTACTTCCCTTTTTAGGTCTAGTATGGTTTTGTTCATTTCCATCATCTGTTTGGATGTGTTTTCCTGTTTTTCTGTAAGGACTTCTACCTGTTTGATTATGTTATCCTGTTTTTCTTTAAGGATTTGTAACTCTTTAGCAGTGTTCTCCTGCAATTCTTTAAGGGATTTTTGTGCTTCCTCTTTACTGTCTTCTGCCTGTTTACCAGCTTTCCTTTGTATTTCTTTAAGTGTGTTATTAAAGTCCTTCTTGAAGTCCTCTACCATCATCAGGAGATATGCTTTTATATCCGTGTCTAGCTTTTCCGGTGTGTTGGGGTGCCCTGGACTGGGCGAAGTGGGAGTGCTGGGTTCTGATGATGGTGAGTGGTCTTGGTTTCTGTTAGTAAGATTATTACGTTTACCTTTCACCATCTGGTAATCTCTGGGGTTAGTTGTTGTCGTTGTCACTGTTTAAAGATTGGAGCAGAAGCTGTGTTCCACTCACCAGCAGTCTCAAAATCCTGTGGCTGGGGTCGTGGGTAGCTGGCGGTACCCCGGTGCTGGTCCAGCCGGAAGAGGCCTGTGGTCCTACTCAGGCCGGTTTTCTGCTTCCCTAACTAATGCAGTCTCAGGTCCCGCGCGCAATTGGATTGGAGCAGAAGCTGTGTTCCACTCTCCAGAAGTCTTAAGATCCTGTGGTGGGTGTTGTGGGTAGCTGGCGAGTGTCAGCCGACCCTGCGCCCTAGCTTTCCAGGTGCTTTTCTGACCAGAAGAGGCTTGTGGCCCTATGTAGGCCGGATTTCTGCCTCCCCAACCAGAGCAGTCTCGGGTCCCGTGTGATTGGACTGGAGCAGAAGCTGTGTTCCACTCACCAGCAGTCTCAAAATCCTGTGGCGGGGGTCGTGGGTAGCTGGCGGGTGTCAGCCAACCCTGCGCTCTAGCTCCCCTGGTGCTGATCTGGCTGGATGAGGCCTGTGGCCCTACTCAGGCTGGTTTCTGCTTCCCTAACTAATGCAGTCTCAGGTCCAGTGCGCAATTGGATTGGAGCCTTGAGTTGGAATTTTGATGGGGATTGCATTGAATCTGTAGTTTAGTTTTGGCAAGATAGCCATTTTTACAATGTTGATCCTGCCAATCCATGAGCATGGGAGATCTTTCCATCTTCTGAGATCTTCTATAATTTCTTTCTTCAGAGACTTGAAGTTTTTATTATACAGATCTTTCACTTCCTTAGTTAGAGTCACGCCAAGATATTTTATATTATTTGTGACTATTGAGAAGGGTGTTGTTTCCCTAATTTCTTTCTCAGCCTGTTTATTTTTGTGTAGAGAAAGGCCATTGATTTGTTTGAGTTAATTTTATATCCACCTACTTCACCGAAGCTGTTTATCAGGCTTAAGAGTTCTCTGGTGGAATTTTTAGGGTCACTTATATATACTATCATATCATCTGCAAAAAGTGATATTTTGACTTCATCTTTTCCAATTTGTATCCCTTTGATCTCCTTTTGTTGTCGAATTGCTCTGGCTAGGACTTCAATTACAATGTTGAATAGGTATGGAGAAAGTGGACAGCCTTGTCTAGTCCCTGATTTTAGAGGGATTGCTTCAAGCTTCTCACCATTTACTTTGATGTTGGCTACTGGTTTGCTGTAGATTGCTTTTATCATGTTTAGGTATGGGCCTTGAATTCCTGATCTTTCCAAGACTTTTATCATGAATGGGTGTTGGATCTTGTCAAATGCTTTTTCCGCATCTAATGAGATGACCATGTGGTTTTTGTCTTTGAGTTTGTTTATATACTGGATTACGTTGATGGATTTCCGTATATTGAACCAACCCTGCATCCCTGGGATGAAACCTACTTGGTCAGGTTGAATGATTGTTTTGATGTGTTCTTGGATTCAGTTAGCAAGAACTTTATTGAGGATTTTTGCATCAATATTCATAAGGGATATTGGTCTGAAGTTTTCATCTTTGTTGGGTCTTTTTGTGGTTTAGGTATCAGAGTAATTTTGGCTTCATAGAATGAGTTGGGTAGAGTACCTTCTGTTTCTATTTTGTGGAATAGTTTGTGAAGAACTGGGATTAGATCTTCTTTGAAGGTCTGATAGAACTCTGCACTAAACCCGTCTGGTCCTGGGCTTTTTTTAGTTGGGAGACTATCAATGACTGCTTCTATTTCTTTGGGGGATATAGGGCTGTTTAGATCATTAACCTGATCTTGATTCAACTTTGGTACCTGGTATCTGTCTAGGAACTTCTCCATTTCATCCAGGTTCTCCAGTTTTATTGAGTATAGCCTTTGGTAGAAGGATCTGATGGTGTTTTGGATGTCTTCAGGATCTGTTGTTATGTCTCCTTTTTCATTTCTGATTTTGTTAATTAGGATGCTTTCCCTGTGCCCTCTAGTGAGTCTGGCTAAGGGTTTATCTATCTTGTTGATTTTCTCAAAGAACCAGCTCCTTGATTGGTTGATTCTTTGAATAGTTCTTCTTGTTTCCACTTGGTTGATTTCGCCCCTGAGTTTGATTATTTCCTGCCGTCTACTCCTCTTGGGTGAATTTGCTTCCTTTTGTTCTAGTGCTTTTAGGTATGTTGTCAAGCTGCTAATGTGTGCTCTCTCTAGTTTCCTTTTGGAGGCACTCAGAGCTATGAGTTTTCCTCTTAGAAATGCTTTCATTGCGTCCCATAAGTTTGGGTATGTTGTGGCTTCATTTTCATTGAACTCTAAAAAGTCCTTAATTTCTTTCTTCATTCCTTCCTTGACCAAGGTATCATTGAGAAGAGTGTTGTTCAGTTTCCACATGAAGATTGGCTTTCTATTATTTATTTTGTTATTGAAGATCAGCCTTAGTCCATGGTGATCTGATAGGATGCATGGGACAATTTCAATATTTTTGTATCTGTTGAGGCCTGTTTTGTGACCAATTATGTGGTCAATTTTGGAGAAGGTACCATGAGGTGCTGAGAAGAAGGTATATCCTTTTGTTTTAGGATAGAATGTTCTGTAGATATCTGCCAGATCCATTTGATTCATAATTTCTGTTAGTTTCACTGTGTCCCTGTTTAGTTTCTGTTTCCATGATCTGTCCATTGGTGAAAGTGGTGTGTTGAAGTCTCCCACTATTATTGTATGAGGTGCAATGTGTGCTTTGATATTTACTAAAGTTTCTTTAATGAATGTGGCTGCCTTTGTATTTGGAGCATAGATATTCAGGATTGATAGTTCCTCTTGGAGGATTTTACCTTTGATGAGTATGAAGTGTCCCTCCCTGTCTTTTTTAATGACTTTGGGTTGGAAGTCAATCTTATCAGATATTAGAATGGCTACTCCAGCTTGTTTCTTCATACCATTTGCTTGGAAAATTGTTTTCCAGGCTTTCATTCTGAGGTAATGTCTATCTTTTTCTCTGAGATGAGTGTCCTGTAAGCAGCAAAATGTTGGGTCTTGTTTGTGTAGCCAGTTTGTTAGTCTATGTCTTTTTATCGGGGAGTTAATTCCATTGATATTAAGAGATATTAAGGAAAAGTAATTGTTGTTTCCTGTTATTTTTGTTGTTAAAGTTGGCATTCTGTTCTTGTGGCTGTCTTCTTTTAGGTTTGTTGAGGGATTACCTTCTTGTTGTTTCTAGGGCGTGGTTCCTGTCCTTGTATTGGTTTTTTTCTGTTATTATCCTTTGAAGGGCTGGATTCGTGGAGAGATAATGTGTGAATTTGGTTTTGTCGTGGAATACTTTGGTTTCTCCATCTATGTTAATTGAGAGTTTGGCTGGGTATAGTAGCCTGGGCTGGAATTTGTGTTCTTTTAGTGTCTGTATAACATCCGTCCAGGATCTTCTGGCTTTCATAGTCTCTGGTGAAAAATCTGGTGTAATTCTGATAGGCTTGCCTTTATATGTTACTTGGCCTTTTTCTCTTACTGCTTTTAGTATTCTATCTTTATTTAGAGCATTTGTTGTTCTGATTATTATGTGTCGGGAGGTATTTCTTTTCTGGTCCAGTCTATTTGGAGTTCTGTAGGCTTCTTGTATGTTCATGGGCATCTCTTTCTTTAGATTTGGGAAGTTTTCTTCTATAATTTTGTTGAAGATGTTTGCTGGTCCTTTGAGTTGAAAATCTTCATTCTCATCCACTCCTATTATCCGTAGGTTTGGTCTTCTCATTGTGTCCTGTATTTCTTGGATGTTTTGAGTTAGGATCTTTTTGCATTTTACATTTTCCTTGATTGTTGTGCCGATGTTCTCTATGGAATCTTCTGCACCTGAGATTCTCTCTTCCATCTCTTGTATTCTATTGCTGATGCTCGTATCTATGGTTCCAGATTTCTTTCCTAGGGTTTCTATCTCCAGTGTTGCCTCATTTTGGGTTTTCTTTATTGTGTCTACTTCCCTTTTTAGGTCTAGTATGGTTTTGTTCATTTCCATCATCTGTTTGGATGTGTTTTCCTGTTTTTCTGTAAGGACTTCTACCTGTTTGATTATGTTATCCTGTTTTTCTTTAAGGATTTGTAACTCTTTAGCAGTGTTCTCCTGCAATTCTTTACGGGATTTTTGTGCTTCCTCTTTAGTGTCTTCTGCCTGTTTAGCAGTGTTCTCCTGTATTTCTTTAAGTGTGTTATTAAAGTCCTTCTTGAAGTCCTCTACCATCATCAGGAGATATGCTTTTAGATCCGTGTCTAGCTTTTCCGGTGTGTTGGGGTGCCCTGGACTGGGCGAAGTGGGGGTGCTGGGTTCTGATGATGGTGAGTGGTCTTGGTTTCTGTTAGTAAGATTATTACGTTTACCTTTCGCCATCTGGTAATCTCTGGGGTTAGTTGTTGTCATTGTCACTGTTTAAAGATTGGATCAGAAGCTGTGTTCCATTCACCAGCAGTCTCAACATCCTGTTGCGGGGGTCCTGGGTAGCTGGCGGGTGTCAGCCAACCCTGGGCCCTAGCTACCCAGGCGCTTTTCTGACTGGAGAAGCTTGTGGCCCTACTGAGGCTGGATTTCTGCCTCCCCAACCAAAGCAGTCTCAGGTCCCGCCCAATTGGATTGGAGCAGAAGCTGTGTTCCACTCACCAGAAGTCTTAAGATCCTGTGGTGGGTGTTGTGGGTAGCTGGCGAGTGTCAGGCGACCCTGCGCCCTAGCTACCCTGGCGCTTTTCTGACCGGAGAGCGCTTCCAGTTCTTTTTAGAAAGTAATGATTTTGTTTGAACCTCATACTAAATATAGGTGGCATAATATTTAATTACTACTAAATCAATATTATGCATTTACATTTAATTATAGTGTAAGAATTGGAACTTTGTGGAGCAAAAGACCCTCAGGTCGCTGAGGAATTTAAATAATCTGCATAAAAATGGCAAGCTCTTTTGTCTGACTTTCTTGATAAGGTAAAAATATTAAATTTTAAAGTCTTAGGCAAGAAGGAAGATGTGGTAGTTAAGAGCTCTTGCTACTCTTCCAGAAGACCCAAGTTTGGTTTCAAGCACTCACAGGATATGGCTTACAGTATCTCCAGCTCCAGAGGATCTGATGCCCTCTCTTGCCTTCAGGGCACTCCAATACATTTTACACACACACACACACACACACACACACACACACAGAGTGTTTTCAAATATTTGCCTAAACTTAAAGACCATGGATTATAGTCACCAAGGTCAACAAGTAACCAGTGGTTGGAGTCTGGGCTAAGTGCTTTCTAGTTCTCGGTTTCTTTCTTTTTGTTTTTTATTACGTATTTTCCTTAATTACATTTCCAATGCTATCCCAAAAGTCCCTCATACCCTCCCCACCACTCCCCTACCCACCCATTCCCACTTTTTGGCCCTGGTGTTCCCCTGTACTGGGGCATATAAAGTTTGCAAGTCCAATGGGCCTCTCTTTCCATTGATGGCCGACTAGGCCATACATATGCACCTAGAGACACAAGCTCCTGGGTACTGGTTAGTTCATAATGTTGTTGCACCTACAGGGTTGCAGATCTCTTTAGCTCCTTGGATACTGTACTGGCTAGTTTTGTGTCAACTTGACACAGCTGGAGTTATCACAGAGAAAGGAGCTTCAGTTGAGGAAATGCCTCCATGAGATCCAGCTGTAAGGCATTTTCTCAATTAGTGATCAAGGGGGAAAAGCCCCTTGTGGGTGGGACCATCTCTGGGCTGGTAGTCTTGGTTATATAAGAGAGCAGGCTGAGCAAGCCAGGGGAAGCAAGCCAGTTAAGAACATCCCTCCATGGCCTCTGCATCAGCTCCTGCTTTCTGACCTGTTTGAGTTCCAGTCCTGACTTCCTTTGGTGATGAACAGCAATGTGGAAGAGTAAGCTGAATAAACCCTTTCCTCCCCAACTTGCTTCTTGGTCATGATGTTTGTGCAGGAATAGAAACCCTGACTAAGACAGATACTTTCTCTAGCTCCTCCACTGGGGGGCCCTGTGATCCATCCAATAGCTAACTATGAGCATCCACTTATGTGTTTGCTAGGCCCCGGCCTAGTCTCATAAGAGACAGCTATATCTGGGACCTTTCAGCAAAATCTTGCTAGTGTATGCAATGGTGTCAGCGTTTGGAAGCTGATTATGGGGTGGATCCCTGGATATGGCAGTCTCTAGATGGTCCATCCTTTCATCACAGCTCCAAACTTTGTCTCTGTAACTCCTTCCATGGATGTTTTGTTCCCAATTCTAATAAGGGGCACAGTGTCCACACTTTGGTCTTCATTCTTCTTGAGTTTCATGAGTTTAGCAAAATTGTATCTTCTATCTTGGATATCCTAAGTTTTGGGCTAATATCCACTTATCAGTGAGTACATTTTGTGTGAGTTCCTTTGTGATTGTGTTACCCCACTCAGGATGATGCCCTCCAGGTCCAACCATTTGCCTAGGAATTTCATAAATTCATTCTTTTTAATAGCTGAGTAGTACTCCATACAAAAAAATGTGGTACATTTAGTTCTTAGTTTCTTATTCAAACACCTGAAGAAATAAGGACTCAAATAAAATAGATTTTTAGAAAGTAAGCAATAAACTATTTAAGGCAAAGCAACAGTGATACTGCAGGCCATAGAAGCATGCACAATCACGTAATTGACAATGTTTAAGGGACCTGGACACTGTTAGTGCTTCCTTTTACAAATTGGGAGAGAAATTTGGTTCCCATGGAGTACAGCATGGGCAGTTTTCTACACAGGCAAATAGATTAGGCTATTCATTCAATTTTTCTGCTGTACATGTATCTTCCCATAACGCCTCTGACTTTCACCATACGAATACCCAATTATACATAAGTATAAGATTGTAAATATGAGCTACCCAATAAAAGTTCCTAGAAGATAACAGTTTTGTTATACTGAAGATGCACCCAAAACCACTTTAACACCAGTCAACCCTTCTGCTCCTCATCCCTTGAATAGGTTATGGAATTCACTTGAAACTGTAAAATGTGATTGTTTCCAGGGGCATAGTGTCTTCTAACGTTGTATACTTGAGATAGTAGCATACAAAGCCCAAAGTGGGTAGAAGGTTTAGGGTTTCTGAGGTTACTATGTGTATGATTTGAAGAGATTTGCCTCTGTGTGTGTGTGGTGTGTTTGTGTGTGTGTGTGTGTGTGTGGTGTTTATGGGTGTTGTGTGTGTGATGTGTATGAATCCAAGTGAAGAATATAGAACGTTCTGCACTTTATTACAAGAGGAGGAGAATGAATAACTCCCAGCCAAATGAGGGCCCCAGGCTAAACTGTCCTCTATTCTTGCCTGTTGTAATTTTTAACCCCATATTCAAAGTTGTAATTCTGTATTGTTATAATGTTTTTGTGGTTTATCATCTTGGTTTCTTTCAGCTTACCTCCAGAACAACTAGAAGAGCAAAGGAAAGTTTGGCACTTTCCTTAGCTACAGAAGATCAGATTCTTTCAAGCACCATTGTCAGGCAACAGCAATGGTGTACCATAAACAAATTACTTCCTAGTTGCTTTCCACTTGCTTATTTGTGATCTTCTGAGAAGTTAGAGCAGATGTTTGACTCTGCCTACGTAATGAGGCTTCCTGTATTTGAAGCAGACTATTACCATCAATTAACTGTGGAATGTTAACACTTGTAACCGTAATGGAGAGATAGACCCAATTTTTCAACTGCTGGAATTTAAAAACAAACAAGAATTCCTGTGTGCCCAGAATATAAAATGAAGCTGGGGGCATCTGCTTTGGGCAGTAGATTATCGGTAGTGTTGTAAGACTAGAGTCTAATAATCTTAAGATGGAAGCTACGTTTCTAATCACACTGCTTTATTCTATAGCATGATGCCCAAGTGTCATTATCTTATGGAGAAACTTGCCACTCATCAGTCCATTCTTTCCCAGACATAACAAGGCAAAGGTAAGATAACTGCTTTCCTCAAAGCCCACCAACTCCTCCAAGGAGGCATGATCTCCGGTCCAGTGGAGTATATAGGATACACTCCACAGAAGCACCAGCACCTGTGGCTATTTCAAAGATTTTCTCACTACTGAGGAGAGAGGTAAGCTCCTCAAGTGTAAGGCTTTTCCCCAGACACCAAGGCACTGTCTGGAACACACCAGTTACCAATAATTCTTAATAGCATCTTTTTAAGACATTTGTTAATTTAAAGACAGCATCTTAGGCTGCACTTCAGGCTGGCCTCATATCCACAACCCCCTTGCCTCAGCTTCTTTGATTAGGGATTTTACAAGTGTACACACACACACACACACACACACACACACACACATCATTTAACTCCAGCATTATCTTCAAGCTATCCTAATATTTATGATCAATTCATGTCATATGGGCCTTCTCTCACTTAGAAGTTTTGTGTGATAGTTGGTCTTCCAAGTCTGCAGGATTGCTGATTGGCTGGTTGCTTTTCTTCCCAACCTTGGGATTCCAGTAGCAGAAGAGTCCTGGTCTGTACTGTTTCAGCCACAATGTCACTTTGAAAACATGCCTATGTAGAGCATTAATGAAGGCCACAGATACTAAGTCTTAAAGCCTCCCCTTCGTCAAAAATGATGAGTGCTAAATATGAGATGACCCTTTTAAATTATCACTGCCTTATTTTTAGCAGTAAGAACACTAACATGTAGAGTGGTCAGAGTCATCACACACAACTAAGATGGATCTAAAATTCACACTTTGTCGCTAGCTTTCCGTCTTAGTCAACTTGAACATCCCTATTTGTATGTGTTAATATTCTATATCTCTACAGAATAGAGACTTGTGAGAAGATGAAATTGTTCTTGTGTCATTTGCTGAAATACTTCTGAGCTTTGCTCTATTCCATGCTTCTGGCAAGTTTTAATTCCTTGACAGGATAGTCCAACTGTAGGAAAATAATTGCCCCTCTACCTGATTCTGTAATTAGAGAATAACTCAACTTGGTTTCTGCATTGTTGTTTTGTTGACTTAAGTTTGCAGTGAAGCGCTTCACTTGAGAAAATACCTCCATTAGATTTTATGTAGGCAAGCCTGTGTGAGCATTTTCTTGATTGCTATTTGATTTGGGAGGACACAGCCCATTGTGAGTGGTTCTCCTCCTAGGCTGGAGGTCCTGGGCTGTTTATGAAACTAAGAAAGCTGGGAAGAGCCAGCTACTAAGCAGCCTTTCTCTTTGGCTTCTGCTAATCTCATTTCCTAACCCCTACAGAAGGGGCAGAGGAGGTGTTCCCTACTTTTAAGTTTCTGCCCTGACATTTCTCAGAGATTGGGTGTGACCTGAGAGTTGGAAGCTGTAACAAACCCTTTCCTCCTCATCTTGTTTTTTTGTCACAGCGTTTTATCCGAGCAGTAGAAACCTGACTAATTGCAATAACTATTCTTGGTTTTTGATTTGGCTATATTTGGAATTAACTAAATCTAAAGTGGCTGGGTACCCATCTGAGGGATTGTTTTCTTCAAGTGGTGGGAGGAACTACTTTGAGGTGAGAGGATCCACCTGTCATCTAGCCCACACCTTCTGGTGGCAGCCCAAGCAAGGATGTCTCTGTCTGCTTGCCCATGCTTTCATTGACAAGTCTATTTCCTTCACTAGCATTAGTGCCTACTTCTTTGGAATTATGGTGCACATTTTTTTGGATAATCTGGAATACAACCTGTAAAGCATTTTAATAAACCATAATCATATATATATATGTATATATATATTCATACATATATTAGAACTGGTGGAGTTCTAATGAATACATGACTAATACAGTAATAAAATCATGCCTTTTACCTAAGCAGGTGCAGTGCTTGCCCACGCCTAACACTCCTTACCTTCCTTTTAACCTCTTCTGACTAGTTTCCTTAGTGATTTCCTTTGGGAAATATTTTCCTCTACAGGATGATGCAAACATTGTAATAATCCTCCTTTGTGTGCCAACCCTCCCAACCCACGCTGCCCCAGAAATAGAATGTTAATAGTTACCATAAGCATAAGAACTAAAGCTTTAACAAGGTCTCACGACTGTTTCCATGGATACAGTCTTCTGACTAGAGATGATAAATAAATAATAGATAGATAGGCAGACAGACAGACAGATTGATAGAGAATACATGATAACCACACAGGTGAGAAATAACAGATTGTTCTATATTGTGGTTTATATATCTGTCAATTTAATCAAGTATCAAAATTAATAATGGGAAAAATTCTTTACTTGACATTGATGTTGGCTTAATTCTATTCTTTGTTACTTACATAGTAAATACTTTATTGTATAGTAGATTGAATTAAATTCTATAAAGAGTGATG
This sequence comes from Mus caroli, assembly GCF_978045245.1. Classification (NCBI taxonomy): domain Eukaryota; kingdom Metazoa; phylum Chordata; class Mammalia; order Rodentia; family Muridae; genus Mus; species Mus caroli. Next base: position 81,558,709 of record NW_028227258.1, on the reverse strand, counting down.
ATTTAACATGTACAACCCCCGTTTCTTTCATTCCTTTTTCCTTGCTTTGTTTTGTGTCTGTCTTACCCTCAGTCCATCTGCCTCTCCTGCTGCTGTTTGAGCACATGCCTTTGCAAGCTACACTCTGTCCCGAAAACTGGACTGGTTTTTCTTTTTCTGTGAGAACTTAAAGTTTTAGCTGCCTTTTCATGACATCATAATTATCTTAGTGTTGGTCCACAGCCCATGCCCGTAGTATGCACAAATCACAACTGGATTAGAAAATTTAATTCCTTCCCACTTTGATTGCCTGTCATTCTCCAGGCTCTAAGCACTGAACTACAACTCTAGGCCCGTTTTACTCTTAGCAGACTTTGAACTTGAAATGTGTCTTTCTCTGCCCCTGCCTCTGCCTCCAGAGCACCTTGGGTTCTAAGCCTCAACCTCCGAGTGGTTGTATGTAAAGAGAGTTGAATTTTTTTTTCATTTTTATGAAACTCTCAACCAGGTAGTCATAAGTTCTAAATATTTTATGTAGTGGATATTGTTAATCAAGTGAATGTTTTGCAGGAAATCTTAAAGCAATCCTTAAATCCACTCTGTCTTCTATATTCATTCTCCCAATGGTGTGTATGGCTTTGTACCAGTCTTTTGTATTTCAGGTCACATCATCCAAAACTATTTAGTGTGTCACTGAAATGCTATTTGGAATTGTTCCAGGATTGATTACTTTAGCCTTTCCTTTCCTTTCATTTTTTTTTCTGTCTTTCTTTTCCAGTACTGAAAGCTTTTGACAAAAGCCTCCTTAGAATGATAATGAGCTTAGGGTGTCACCTTAGTTCAAGTCCTAAATGCAACTGGAGAGTTGTCCAATCATTCACAGAACTGGCTCCTGGCTCTATTCACATTTTTGAAGAATGAGACAGCCTTCCAGTATCTCACAACTTTTATTAGTTCCCTTTCTACTCATACCAAAAAAAAAAAAAAAAAAAGTAGAACTCGGTTCTCATTGATTTCTGTGTGGTTGTTGTTTGGTTTTCTTTTTATAACCTAGGTTGTATCCAACCCCTTATGAACAAGGACAGATGTATGTTGTCATACATCTTTCTCATTGACACTTGTAAAAGACTGATAGTAACTTTCTTTGAAACTTAAGTGATCAGTATCTTGCGTTGGTGAGTCATGTAATGTTGTGCTAAGCTTTCTCTTTTGACCTATTACCCAGTTTCCTCAGGGATATAATCTCGATGCTGTTACAGTTCCACAATGTGAATAGAGGCTTTCACAGTCCACAGAGTGTTCTCTTTAGCACAGGGTTCCAGTCACACTAGTGTTTGTCCTGCCTCAGTCCTCATTGCCTTTCTCAGTCAATGACACATAACCTATATGTAAGAAGTTACAATATGAAAATCCCTAGACTGGCTTCTGTTCCTATTCTGTGCAAGTCCCTCATAGGCAGAACACATTCCTGCAGGTGTTAGTATGTACTCCTTCTCATGTGACTATTCTATACGAATATCTCACAGCATGTTCATTCATTCTTCCAATGTAAGACATTAGCTGCCTTCCAGCCTTTGATCTTGATGGATCACTAAAAACATTCAAGTGCAGGTATCTGCATGAAGATGAATCTTCATTTGGGGAGATAAAAGCCTTGATGCCCATTTGCTGGGAAATCTATCAGAAACATGTTTAACTTATTTTTGATAAACTTCGAAACTGTGAGTAGCTGTCTCATTTAACATAGGCATCCCTGCCTCCCACCTCCTTCACGCTATTCAATGTAGTCCCTGTTTTCCATTTGATTCATTCTGATAGATGCATGCCGTTATTTTCTTGTTCCAACCAGCGTTTCTCAGAAGACCACTGTAAGTCCCTTCCCATGTTAATCCCCTTTATTGTGTGCACGTGTCTATCTATCCTCCTTATTGCTGTGCCTCCTCATACATTTTGAGCATTCTCTAACCCCATCACTACCTTTCAGCTCTTGAACCTTTAGAGCATTCAGCACTGTACATATTGGATCTTTGTCAAATATATGACTTGCAAGCATATCTTCTCTTCTTATGGCTTAATTTGCTCATTTTTAGATACCTTTAAAATTTATTCTTATTTATTTTATGCTGTGTGTTTGCATGAGTGTATGCATGCCTGTCTGCAGAGGCCAGAAAAGGGCATCAGATCCCCAGGAACTGGAGTTGCACACCAGTTTTGAGCCATTTGACATGGGTGCTGAGAAGTGAAGTAGAATCCTCTGGAAGAACAGCAAATGTTTCTAAACCCTGAGATATTTCTCCAGCCCCTTAATGCTTTTTATATGGAAGGGTTTTTTTTTGTTGTTGTTGGTTTTGTTTGTTTGTTTGTTTTTGATTTTGATAAAACTCAACTTGCTTATTTTTATGTGCAATCTAATAACTTTTCAATCACAAAAATCATCTCCTTTTAAATAATTTTAACATTCCACATTTTACACTTAGTTCCCTGCCCACAGTTTAGTTAATGTTAATGGGTCTCGGAGCACTTTTCCTCTCTAGAGTGACAGGGGACATTGGGATGAAAAGTGGAATAAAGGTAAGCAAAAATGCTGCTGCCACAATTATAAGCAAGCTGCAAGAAAGCCAGGAAGATGAGCTCCCTGCAGAGTGAAGGAGCTCAGCCAAGACTCTCAACCCCGTGTTAGACAACAATTAAACGGATACCTGCGGAAACCTGAGAGCACAGCATCGCTCTTCCCAGGAGTCATCTCAGAAGATTTATTTGAGAAATGTTCATTGAACAGTATTATCCATTGTGACAGCTTTCTGTCCCGCAACCATGGAAGCAGCCAGAGCTTTTGTTGTGTTGGTTTGGGTTAGTAGATGATTTTGTTTTGAAAATGGGAAGTCTTGCATCTTTGCTCATAGACAAAGAAAACGGATTTTTATCAAGTCTAATGACATATAGGAATCAAGTAACTCAGAAATATCTAACTGTGCTGTTACCATTGAAAACACTCTGTCCTTTCATTTTTCTTTATCCAGTGAGGGAAGCTGTTTTTAAAGAACTCTCGAACAATTATGTGAGCTATATATTTCTAACTTTGTAGCCTGGATGGTTTCACTTCACTGCTATGCTTCACTGAAACATTCTGAGCTCCCCAGAAGCAGGGCCTAGCATGCTGCTATATGCATTTAATCCTAGCATTTGGAAGCAGGAGGCAAATGGATCACTGTGAATTCAAGCTTCCAGGCCAGCAGGTTCTACATTTTGAGTTTCAGAAGATTGCCCTTTGTTTTAGAAAAGCTGAGAAGAATGGGTCTCCAGAAGCACAAATGAAGGCAGAACTAGTCTGATGTTTATCCAAGCAGCTCCACCAGTCTACTTAAAGATCCCAGGAATTTTAGCCCTAATTATTGCTCTTTACTTTGAAGTAGAAACAAAACTGAACTAATATTGTTGAGGAGATTGTCAAACTGTTAAAAGATTTTAAGTTATTCGGTTTGTGGTTTCTGCCATGTTTAAATTTAAAAAACAAATAAATAAGAGTCACTAAAATAAAAGAAGTTTAGTTGGATTTGTTTTGATGAGAAGTGTGTGTGTGTGGGGGGGGGGGTTATTACTTGCTTCACTTCAGTTTGGAATCTAATATTTAAAGACACATTTCCACCACCTATATTTATTATTTAATCATAAAATTGGGATTTAATCCTCGATGAAAACTTTGTTGCTCTTAGAGACAAGGTGCTGTTTTGCAACCTAGGTTGGCATTCACTGGCTATCCTCCTGCTTCTCTGCTCCCTACCCCCAGGTCCTAGGATCACAGCTACATGCTAAAGTATTGGATGAAATTTAATGTTTAGGATGTCAGACTTTTGAATGATAATGGTAAAACTAACCATGGCTGGCTGTTCAGATGACTCAGGTGGGAAAGTTATCTGCTGCCAATCGTGATGATGTGAGGTCGATCCCCAAGACCCACGTGATTGAAGAAGAGAACTGCCTCCCATAAGGTGTCATCTGACTTACACAAACGTGCTATGTATATATTTATACGCATGTACCCATATGACCAAATAAATAACACTAAACTAAAACAATAGTGACAACATTGAAAAAATTGCTGTAGTTGCAAAACAAACATGGCTGGGGGAGGGAAGAGAATGACTAGTGTGAGTTTGAGGCCAGCCTGGGCTACAGAGTGAGACCGCAACATTAAAAAAAAAGCAACAATGACAAAAACAAGGGTCAAGGGTGTGCTTCAGGAGTAGGGCATTTGTCTAACGTGCCAGGGCTTCCCAGTCTCAACCACCCAATGAGGCAGAAGGATTTGAACTAAAAAGAAGAGAGATGAGATTTGGGGAATACAATAAAATCTGAAGGAAGAAGAAGGGAGGTATGAGGAAAGATGGGAGAAAAATCACTGGGTAGAAGATGAGAAGAGCATCCTTTTAGTGAGAAGAAGACAGAAGATACTCAGTGTTATGGGTGGAAATTTCAACATGTTTTGCAAGATCTAATTTGAACTAATCTAAATTTGATTAATAACCTATGATTTGTATATGGGGGCCAACTAGAACTAAGAAACAGTAACCAGTAAACAAATACCTAAAAGCTTAAGTAGACATTAAGTAGATACAACTTAGAGTTAGTCATCAGTCACAGCAACAGAGTTGACACTGTAGAAATGATCAAACTGGCAAATGCCTTTTTTTTTTTTTTTTTTTTTTTTTTAGTTTTTACTGCACAAAGAGCCTGCATGCCCACAGCATGCCCACAACTCATCCATTTAGACAAACTGTTATCGTCTTTAGGTATAATCCTGAGAACAAAAATCAACTAAGATGTTTGCATTTTCATCTGAGCTAGGAATAAATAGACAATGAGAATCATGGTGAAGAAGCTGAAGAAAAGGACACAGCTTGGATATGTTTATGTCATCCATGTGTGTCTCCTTGTGTGATGATGTTCATGTCACATTGTATCCGTTGCATCCATAAGCTTCTAGAAGCCTGTAGTGGCAATGCTGTAGCCCTACGGAAATAATGACAGACAGAGTACTAAACATGAGAAACAGCACTTTGAATTTGAAGGACTTTACCCAAAAAAGAAAATATACTGTGATCCAGTGATACTGGAACTCCATGCAGAGGGAATTCATCTCTGGCGAGGGCTTCCTCAGTCTTACAGAAGTGTAGAAAACTTCCACAAGGAAGAGATGGGGCCAACGAAGGTTAGACTTCACTTGATCCAAGACAGGGATGTGAACCTGTCAGTAATGGCTAAAATACAGGAGTCTAGATCTCTTGTTAATGCCTTTGGAAAAAATGAGTGTAGTACTAAGAATTCAATTATGATTTTTTTAAAAAGCCTTTTAGTTCATGCAGGAGTTAAGAATTTCCATGAGATAGTAGACAGGTACAAGTAGAACAAAACTGATCTATTATGGAAGGACAATTTTTTTCTTTTCATTTGTATGTTTTCTTTCTGGAAGCATGATTGCTGTCATAAATACGCTTATTTCAGGGACTGGATACTGATAGAATTTAACAGTCAGAACAGTAAAAGGGAGAAAATGATAGGAGACATGTCAGCAGCCTCTTGCTTTAGTTACTGTTAACTATAACTGCAGCTTTCATGAGTGGTTCCTGTTATTCCACAGCATTCCCAGTACACATGTGAAGGTGGAGAAACAACGCTAAGGTGAGAAAAGAAGTCAAGAAGCAGTGGGATACAGTAATGCTGCCACCCACCGCTGCCTTTCCCACTAGAGCTTCCCTTTATGCTTTGCTAATTTGGCAACCTGTCCATGCTGCTTCTACATCAGAAAGGAACACACAGAAGTGAGAACTTCCAACCTCAGCTGAAGAAAAGATTCATCAATGGGAACCGAAGTGGACATGAAATTTGAAAGAATAAAAAGATACTGTAGGTATTATGCATGTGTTCTAGAAGGTACAGAAAAGAGGAAAGAGAAAACATCCTTAAGATGGACAAAAATCACCTTTCTAAATGAAATCTACAAGGTCCAAGATGAGAATTTCCTGGATGAAATGAAACCTTGTGAGACAGTTACAAAGAAGGCTCATCAAAGAGCACTGTCTGGTTACCATGGTGACGAGGAAGATCTGAAGGTAACTGGAAAACGAAACACATGCAACTGAATCCCCACAAATAAAAACAGAGAACAGAAAATCCACTTATTTCCACTGATATGCAATTATTTTTCATATTTGATAAAAACTCAAACTGACAGTTTCCAAAATTCAAGCAACTCAACCACAAAAATCATGGACTGCTTGTTCTGAAGAATACCCTGGCAAACTTTGAAGTCAGTGGCAAGGAGAAGCGTGTTTAAAGAAGTTACTGAGAACAACCCACTTATAGAAGGAAAGACAAGGAGAGCAGCTTCCTTATGAGGAACAGCACATTAGACGAATGGATCGAACAATCTGACCAAAGAAATATAACCCTTTAAAAGCAAGGTGACAGAAAGGTATTTTACAATTCTAAAAATTGCTGAGCTTAGTCATTACCAGAAGACCTTGACTCCCATAGATGAGAAGAAAGATGCTAAAGGATATGTCAGATGAGAAAATCTGAATCCATCTACGGGGCAAAAAAAAAAAAAAAAAAAAAAAAAGGCACAGAATAAATAAATTCATGAGGGTAAACATGAAGGCATTTCCTTGTATAGCCATTTTTAAATGAATTTGCCTAAGTTAAAAGCACTAATAGTAAAGACAACATCTGTAACATCTGAAGAACAAATATGTATTTGTATATATTTATATATTTAGATTTGATATATAACTATCATATATATAATTTATGTCCTATATAAATGTTACAATTCATGATAAGTCAGGATTTACTTCAGCAAAGATAGCTATACCTTATTCATCCACACCCACTCCCTGCAACACACACACACATGGGTTAAATAAGCAAGGTGGTGCATTTCAGTTAGTGTGCCCCAATTATCTGTAATTGTTTCTTTTGAGTTTATTGTTCTCAGCTGATTTTCAGAAAGACCACATTTCTATTATGTTATTGAAATTGTCCCATTTTATGACTGATGGCAGTTTAGGACCCTTCTGTACAACAAGCAATGAGAAAGATCCCATAAACACCTGTTTATCTTGATGTCACAGGGGCCTCCCTAAAGCTCTTACTGTGACATCAATAGCAGCATTCTTCTCCTCATAGCACTCAGGAAAAATAGCTGAGTTAAATCCAACAAACACATGGAGAGCATTGCTCTGTACTTTAAAATGAGCCACGAGTTTCGTGCTAAGGAGTGTGATAAAATTTACTGTAGGGTATTTGTCTTTTTCCTTCAGAATTAATGGAGTCCCATATTCTCCACATGTTGAACAGTTGTGGCCTTCTATGATAAGCTCCATATACAAGACAGCTTTTCGGTGAACAGTAAGACCTGCAGTAATCTGCAGGTGTAAGAATAACTATTTACATGATAACTGCCAGTTGTGCCAGCACCACTTGTTGAAAATGCTGTCTTTTTTTCCACTAGATGGTTTTAGCTCCCTTGTCAAAGATCAAGTGACCATAGGTGTGTGGATTCATTTCTGGGTCTTCAATTCTATTACATTGATCTACCTGTCTGTCGCTGTACCAGTACCATGCAGGTTTTATCACAATTGCTTTGTAGTACAGGTTGAGGTCAGGCATGGTGATTCCACCAGAGGTTCTTTTATTGTTGAGAATAATTTTTGCTATACTAGGTTTTTTTTTGTTATTCCAGATGAATTTGCAAATTGCCCTTTCTAACTCAGTGAAGAATTGAGTTAGAATTTTGATGGGGATTGCATTGAATCTGTAGCTTGCTTTTGGCAGGATAACCATTTTGACTATATTAATCCTGCCAATCCATGAGCATGGGAAATCTTTCCATCTTCTGAGATCTTCAATTTTTTTCTTCAGAGACTTGAAGTTCTTATCATACAGATCTTTCACTTCCTTAGTTAGAGTCACACTGAAGAATTTTATATTATTTGTGACTATTGTGAAGGGTGTTGTTTCTCAAATTTCTTTCTCAGTCCATCTATCCTTTGTGTAAAGAAAGGCCATTGATTTGTTTGAGTTAATTTTATACCCAGCTACTGCACTGAGGCTGTTTATCAGGTTTAGGAGTTCTAAGGTGGAGTTTTTAGGGTCACTTATATATACTATCATATCATCTGCAAATAGTGATATTTTGACTTCTTCCTTTCCAATTTGTATCCCCTTGATCTCCTTTTGTTGTAGAATTGCTCTAGCAAGGACTTCAAGTACTATATTGAATAGGTTGAGAGAAAGTGGACAGACTTATCTAGTCCCCGATTTTAGTGGGATTCCTTCGCATTTCTCTCCATTTAGTTTGATGTTGGCTACTGGTTTGCTGTATATTGCTTTGATTATGTTTAGATATGGGCCTTGAATTCCTGATCTTTCCAAGATTTTTATCATGAAGGGATGTTGGATTTTGTCAAATGCTTTCTCAGCATCTAATGTGAATTGATCCATTCTTATCTCCTTGTACAAAGCTCAAGTTTAAGTCGATCAAAGAACGCCACATAAAACCAGAGACACTGAAATTTATACAGGAGAAAGTGGGGAAAAGCCTCGAAGATATGGGCACAGGGGGAAAATTCCTGAATAGAACAGCAATGGCGTGTGCTGTAAGATCAAGAATCAACAAGTGGGGCCTCATAAAATTGCAAAGCTTCTGTAAGGCAAAGACACTGTCAATAAGACAAAAAGGCCACCAACATATTGGGAAAGGATTTTTACCAATCCTAAATCTGATAGGGGACTAGTATCCAATATATACAAGGAGCTCAAGAAGCTGGACTCCAGAAATTCAAATAACCCCATTAAAAATTGGGTACAGAGCTAAACAAAGAATTCCCAACTGAGGAATACCAAAGAGCTGAGAAGCACCTGAAAAAATGTTCAACATCCTTAATCATCAGGGAAATGCAAATCAAAACAACCCTGAGATTCCACCTCACACCAGTCAGAATGGCTAAGATCAAAAATTCAGGTGACAGCAGATGTTGGCTAGGATGTGGAGAAAGAAGAACATTCCTCCATTGCTCATGGGATTGCAAGCTTGTACAACCACTCTGGAAGTCAGTCTGATGGTTCCTCAGAAAATTGGAAATAGTACTACCAGAAGATCCAGCAATACCTCTCCTGGCTATATACCGAGAAGATGTTCCAAATGGTAATAAGAACACAAGCTCCACTATGTTCATAGCAGCCTTATTTATAATAGCCAGAATCTGAAAGGAACCCAGATGTCCCTCAACAGAGGAATGGATATAGAAAATGTGGTACATTTACACAATGGAGTACTACTCCGCTATTTAAAACAATGAATTTATTAAATTCTTGGGCAAATGGATGTATCTGGAGGATATCGTCCTGAATGAAGTAACCCAATCACAAAAGAAGTCACTTGATATGTACTCACTGTAAAGTGGATATTAGCCCAGAAACTTAGATTACCCAAGATACAATTTGTAAAACACATGAAAATCAAGAAGCAGGAAGACCAATGTGTGGATACTTCATTCCTCCTTAGAGCAGGAAACAAAATACCCATGGAAGGAGTTACAGAGACAAAGTTTTGAGATACAATGAAAGGATGGACCATCCAGAGACTACCCCATCCGGGGATCCATCCCATAATCAGCCACCAAACCCAGACATTCTTGTATATGCCAGAAAGATTTCACTGAAAGGACCTGATATAGCTGACTTGTGTGAGGCTATACAAGTGCCTGGTAAATACAGAAGTGGATGCTCACAGTCATCTATTGGATGGAACACAGGGCCCCCAATGGAGGAGCTAGAGAAAGTACCCAAGGAGCTGAAGGGGTCTGCAACCCTATAGGAGGAACAACAATATGAACTAACCAGTACCCCCAGAGGTCATGTCTCTAGCTGCATACGTAGCAGAAGATGGCCTAATCAGCCATCATTGGGAAGAGAGGCCCCTTGGTCTTGCAAACTTCATATGCCTCAGTACAGGGGAACACCAGGGCCAAGAAGTGGGAGTGAGTGGGTAGGAGAGCAGGGTTGGGATCGGGTACAGGGAACTTTCAGTATAGCATTTGAAATGTAAATAAAGAAAATATCTAATAAATAATAAATTGATTGCAGAGTAAAAAAATAGAACTATTTGGACAGCAATTGGATATTATCTCAACAATCTTAATGATGGAGATAGGCTTGAAAGGACATTTAAAAAATTAAGCTGATTTCAAGCAGATGCATTAGATATGCAAACCTCAGCCACCTCAAGGGAAAGTAGAAATGAGTCAGGGTGACAGGATTTATACATTAGATCAGTACACAGAAGAGGCAAAGAGATGTAGAATCTGCAGTGCAAGTGAGAAAGAATGCATTTATTCTAAACAGGCTGAGATTGCCTGTAGTGTTTAAGCATGGGAAATATGATATTTTGTCTGAGTTTTAAGGGATCTATCTAGTCACTTTCAATACACACACACACACACACACACACACACACACACATACATACACACTCACATTCACTCACATACACAAGGTCTTGAATGAGGAGTCAGGAAGTAGTGTTGCTACTTGGTCTGACAGCTTCTTCATAGATCTAATCACCTGTGGACTAAAGTGACACATGGGGACCGTTTGATGGCTTTGTGAGCATTTTGAAAGAAGGTTCTGATAATGCTCTTCAAACCCAGATTTCACTTGAGGATCTCAGCTTGAGGAGACACACAGCGAGGTAACCATCTCGTGTACATTTTAAAATTCTTCTCTAGATCTGCCATTTGAACTCGTTGTTGCTGTTGTGTGATCACATACTGCAGCATCTCAGTTGATTGTCATCACTAAGTTACTTGGCTAAGGAGTTATTTTCTAAGACATGACTAGGAGTCTCTGCAGTGTTTTGAAAGTGGAATGAGACATTCTGCTTCTGAGTTGGATGTGGTTGTTTTTTCTTTTTTCTTTACTTTTTGAGTAGTAGGTAAGCTTTTGAGAGGAGTTCTATGTTTTCAAACAAGTATCAAAAAGAATCGATGTCTCTTTTCATTTCTAAGGCTTTTTAAATGACTAAGATTATATTTGATTTCGGTCATGAAATGAATTCTTAGTTAATTACTTCTTTTCTTTGGGACTTCATCTGCTTCAAGTCATTTACCCCAAACAGTATCAGGAAAATCCAGAAAGTTGAAGATATGGGCAGTGAATACCTTACACTCTTAATGGGTGCTGATGGTGTCCTGTCCTTAAAGACTTACTTCCAGCCAACTCTTTTGTGTCCCTCCATCCTAAGACACAGGAGAAGGGAAAAGGCAGCATGGTGTGGTTTGGGAACAATTCAAAGAAACAAATGACATTTGCAGAAAGCCTGAAGGGTTGGGCAAGTAGCATCTGATTAGATCTTTGGTAAATATTAAATCAGTAACTTGTAAAGCAAGCAGCTTTGTTTCAAAACATAAACAAAGAAACAAACCACATTTTCTGCCTGATGTGTTCCTGCCTACTGGATTTCCAGGTTTCTCTAATGATGCTTCTTATAAGATAGTCTCTGTTCTTTAGACACTGAGTGCTCCAAAGACCAAAACAAAATAGAAACCAAATACTCCCCACTTGAATAGATGTGCAATGACAGAAAGTGACTTAGCATGCAAGTTACTTCCTAAATTGTGTTGCAGGAGAGATTGTCTTTGCCTACATAAGTTCCTGTGTGGCTGGCAGCATTGTGAGATGCAGTCAATAAGACTTTAGAGGGATCTCCCAGCAGCAGACAATGCACCTTCATTACTTCTGTGGACTTAAGAAAAGCAGCAAAGGGTCCTTGCAATGTAGGGCTTTCCTCTTGCAAGGCATTACATAGAGAAACCAGCTGGCAGTGAAACAAATCCATAGCTATAATACTAAATCATTGTTAAATCAACTATATCTAGAATAGAAGGAATATAAAGCTATCACAATATGACAAGTAAACCTGTAGACAAGGTTTATGAAAAGTCTGTATGTAGAGAAATGCTCTTAATAAAATCTTAAATTTAGATATTTCTTCCTTCATGCTTCATGGTCATAAAATAAGATATGTCAACCTCGTTTGAGCTCCTTTCATAGGCTGGGTATTATATTTATTACATATATCGATATATATCATGCAACTTGTCAGTGCCAAGAAATGCATGCTGTAACTATTGCCATTTTCCTGTTAAGATATATCAAATAATTTATAACACAAAATTGTTTACTAGTTCTAGATAGGTTACTAAATCAACTACTCAGCTGTAGCCTAATGTGTCTACTTCGCAGTTTTCTATTCTTTTGCTTGTTTAATTTCCTTCTTTCCTAACTTCATGTTTATTCCCTGTACCACCCTTCTTCCTTCCATCCTTCCTCTCTGTTTCCACTTTTCTTCCATTCTTCCTTCCTTTATTCATTCCTCTCTCTCTCTGTATCTAAGGGCTGAATCCATGGTTTGCACTCTACTACTAAGCACATACCCACTCCTCTTGCTTTTTAGTTTTGATTTTAAAGCAGGGTCTTGATATATTGCCAGGCTATCCTTTAATAGAGCTTCACCCAGTTGCCTAGGCTAATAAATTTTGCAAGCACTGTGAATACAGGCCTGTGCTACCGTTCTGACTAAACCTTTTGTTCTTCTCTACCTTGTTACATCAGAATTTCCATAAAAGCTCAGCTCACCTGTTGTCAGAATGACATGATTTTATTTTTATTGATTATTGTTTTTATGGCAGTTTGAAAAGATTGTAGGCCATTGGATTGTAGGTCATTGTGTGCAAAAATTTTTAGAAATGAGACTGCAAAGCAACTTAAGACTCAGGATTATGTGCTAATGTGAGGGAAGAATTCTCTCTTAGAACCTCTCATACCGGGTTTATGTATTGGTACATATGCATATGTACGTACACACATAATCACACACATAAACACACACACACACACACACAAAAACACACATACACACATTCTGATCACCTGCATTGTTCCTTCACCCATCGGGCTTTTGCCTTGGCTATTCACAGAATAATAAAGGATGGTATTCAGTATGGGTTAGTTTTACATTTTGCTTTGATAGATATCAAAGGGGCTGTTAACTTGCTTTGTTTTGAGTGAGCAGGTTCAGCTTATCTAGTTTATCCTTGGTGACATCTGACACAGGAGCTTTATCAGCCCCATTTTCTCTGAAACTAGTTTACACTGGTTAAACCCTCTTCCTCTAGGCTTCTATTTATCTGTTTTCTTGACTTATTCCTCCTTGTTCCCTCCAGAGAACATTAGTGTACAAGCATCTGCACTTTGACCATCTAGGCTATATTTATTCAGGTCCCATGGTGTTAAGGGCAATCTTTTTTTATGAGAACACTGAACTGTTCTGCCTCTGAATAAGTGCATCCAAAGGCTACTTGGTATTCCAGATCACTGTGTCAGTTTCTATGAGCCAACTGCATGCATTGTTCTTCTACCACTTCCGAATAAACCAGAAGAATCATACAACCACACACTGTGGATTTTCTCATGTCTTGGTTCTTTCCCACTTTCAGGAATGGAGTTCCTGACTGGCTAGCATTTACAAGTCATTCACCCTGAAGATGATTCTCATAGGTCACCCCTAGGTCTCCAATCACACCTCTCCAGGTCCTTAGGCTAATTCTGTATACAGAGTCTAACCACACTTTCTGTCTATACTGAAAAGCAATCTCTTGTAATCATCAGCAGCCCAAATGTCACCAAATTCAAGGAATAGGCAAAATCATGTTCCAGGAAATTCCCTTATTGGTTAAAATAGTAGACTAATACAACCTACTTGAATCAATGGGGGATATAAACCTACGAAGATAAAATAGTTTTCAAGGTATTGGCATGTAGCACTCAGTGATGATCCTTGCCTTTGAAGCCCAGCTAACCTCACTATGTGAATTAGATTGTTATGTTTCTTGATATCTAATCTGGTTTCCTTAACCTGCTACCAAACTTTAAAATACTGAAAAAAATCAATGTTTCTGAACAACTCATTTCTTTCCTTATCTAGTTCTTTCACTTTCTGCCTCTCTCTATCCTTCTATCTCTTCCTATCTCAGTCTCTTCCTCTCCATTTTTTTCATCTTACATTTTTCAATCTTTTTTTTGCATCATTTCATGATTTTACACAAGCTGATTATCAAGTTCTTAGGTCAAGTGAACCTTCCAACCCCTGCTTTCTACAGTTATATGCAGAAAATGTCCCAGGGATAATGTCTCCGTTCTAGTTCTAACTATCTTCCAGACCTATTTGTTCAAGTCACTTGCTTTCTTGAATTACTAAATCTATTTCAAAAGGTTGCCAGAGTCTTCACTCGGATATTTGAAAAAGGAGTAATAATCTCATTGTTGTTTGCTGACTGGTTTTAACCACATTTTAGGGGTGACACATGTTTCCTGATACCATGTGAGTGGAAATGTCCCCAGTTCTTGTTAGCTAGCATGTTATGTCACTTACTTTACCTTCCTAGTTGTCACCATGCTCCAGAGTGTATTCATTTCTCTGTTTATTGCCATTTAACTTAAATGGACAAACTCCTATGAAAATAAATACTGATTTTATTATGACCTATCTGTATATCTCTTGCACCCAATACAAAGTAAATAAATATCTGGCAAAATGTATGGAAACATTTTTTATATATATTTCCCTTCTAGGAGAAACCAATCTGTCTATTTTGATTGCTTTGACAAATAATGGAGAATGGTTAAATATGTATGGCTGGCACTTGATTAGTAAGTGCAGGACTATAACAGGTTCAGAAACCATATACTGCTATCACTGGGGACACAAAATCAGGGACCTCATGATGTTGAGCAAAATTCTTATGCCCAAGAAAAAAGTGTTAAGTTAGCAAATAATATAATTCACTTTTTTATTTCTTGATGTCTAGTCTGAAAATATTTTGTTTATTTTGTTGATTGAATACAGATTCCCTACTATAAGCATGGATAATTAATTTCACCCATAAATGAATGGATAGATAAATAGTGCCATTTATCACTTAACAGCCAAAATTTAATTTTATTATTAGAGTGCAGTTAAATTATATTTGAGTAGTTACTACTTTGGCCTCAGATACTTAGACCAAATATGTGAGATACCTCTTGACTTTTGCATATGGGTTGTTTTGCCTCAGATCTTCCTTTCTAATGATAAAAATCTAAAAATAGTTGACAGAGCTGGGTCATCAGTGAAGGACTTAGGGGAGGGCTCATGAAATAGAGTTCAGAACATGAGGAATGCCAAAGCCATCCTGATATAGTTCCTGTCTCAAGCTTTCTCTACGTGTCTCTCATAGGACATATTGTATTCAAATTTGTCTTTGATATAATTAGTTGGAAAATCGCAGAAATGATCTTTTCTCAACAGAACTTGATTGAGATACTTTTCAGTCCCCAAAGAAGGGAAAGGCCAGATGTAGTGGCCTACATTTGTTATCATTTGAGCATTCTAAAACCTAAAACAGGAAGATGAATGTGAGGCCAGCCTGAGACTTACACTGAATTTTAAGTTTTAAGGATGCCTCATCAACATATGTATGCCATTTCAGAAGTGTGATAAGAAGTCTCCATCCCTTGACAGAGCTGCAGACAACCATTGGCTTCTGGAGAAGGAGAATTAGCCTTTTGCAAGGATGGACTCCCTAACTGTTTGCCAAAGGCAAAGTGTTCAGCTTTGAAACCATATACACACAAAGAACAAATATGGATTCAGTATCAAGGCTGTGATCGTGCATGCCCAGAATTCCAGAACTCAGGAAACAGAGGCAGGCAGATCTCTCTGTGTCCAAGGATATCCTGGGCTACAGAGTGAGGTCCAGGACAGCCAAAAACTACACAAAGAAACTTAGTCTTGAATAAACAAATGAATTAATACGTAACATAAATATTTCAAAAATGGACTAAGTTCTATTTATGTATTTTCTGTATCCATATAGACATACATATGTGTGTGTGTGTGTGTGTGTGTGTGTAACAAATATAATAAAAGAGAAAGGTTATAAATTTGAGATTGAGGATGCCATAAGACAGGTTCAGGACCCAGTAATCAGAGGAGCTGGAGAGAAGAATAGGAGTGTGGAAGTAGTTCTATTTCAGTTAGCATCATTAAAAAATATAAGTAAAGAAGTGTATAGAAGCCAAAGAGCTACTTTTGATTCCTTGTGACTGGTTTTATAAAACAGCTGATTGATTCCATGGCATCAGGAGCCTTGCAAAGTCATCATAGACTTGATTTGGCTGATAGAGGCCTTGCCAAACCTGGGGTTGATAATTCTCCTTTAGGAGCTGCATAGGATTCATATCTGTTCATACTGGTTCTTGATAAAATGAATCCAGTATGGGCATCAGTGTGTGCTGTGAGGCTAAGCACCACAGGCAGAGGTCTCATACAGATTGTCTCTGAATTCCCCATTAGACAAACCTGGTTTGCAAAGAGGTTGGTATCTGTTTGTCAACCTTATCCTAAGGATTTTTCTAAGGCTCTGCCTCCCCTCCCCAAAAGACACCAAGAGCCATGACTGTGGGTCATGATGGTACCCACGGGAGGAATCAAGTCAATGCTCCCCCTGCTGGTTAACACCCCCTCATCCAAGGATGAGATGAGTATTGATCACCTCAGTTCCTTAATGCCTTAATCAAAATAATTAAAAGGGAGGAGATGCCAGGAGCCATAGCCTCAACCATAGCCTTGTGGAAAATTTCTAGTTTACATAAACAACCCTGAGAGGACATTCATGGTCATAACAGAAAGAATATTTTGGGTAGATAGGGCACTGTGACAATTGGTTCCAGGAGCTGAAGATTGCTACCTGACCTTCAGAGAGCCCCTGGGCTCTTCCCCCCTCCCTTGAAGTCTCCTCTTTCTTATATTGCCATCCCAGAACAAAGTTTTTCAGAGCTTGATCAGTCAAATTGTCTTGCTCTCATTCTTCATGTTTCTTGTCCCTCTCACTCTCTCTCCCCTGTCCTAGGTCCCCACTGATTATTCCTGCAGGTTGGGGCAGAGCAGATCCATGTACTAAAGTTTAGTAGAATAACACTTATTTAATATACACACACAGTCAGTACAATATGATTAAATAAACACAGAAAAAGTGATCATGAGCCTTTTGGGACTCAGACAACAGACAGTCTAGAGGTGACTCTTAGCACAGGCAGAAATAACAAATATCAAAATAAAACTAAGGAAGACAAAATTAAGGGCTATTCAGAAATATTTCCTTTCAGCTTAATGAATTGCAAAATACCTAGCCTGATGATATATGGTCATCAATATGAATTGGGAACTAAGGGATAGATTTCAATGCTAGAAAGTTAGTTTCCATATTTTTCTCACTTACCAAAAAGATGAAATTCACTTATGTTTCGGCATGAGAGAACATTTATCTTTTTGGAAACCCAGGGCCAAAAATGTGACAAAAGAAAACTTGTCTGAGGAAGATAAGCTTTGGCTGGAAACACCAGGAACTCAGCCATGAGGGGTATCACATTGAAGTGTTTGTAATGGTTTCTAGATGGAATTGGAGTGTCAGCAAATAATAGGGTCTAGCTTTGCCTCATTTCACAGTATGAAATGGGTGTATTGATAACACCAATCTCATTAATTCTATGTTCAAAAATGTTGTGTGTAAAATAATGACTGGTACCTAAGAAAGTTAATGGTTAATAAGGAACATTATTTGGGAGTGCGTGTGGGGGAGTTCTCACCATATCGAATAATCTTCCTGACTTGGTCTCTCAAGTGTAAAGGTGTATTAAAAATACTTAGTAATATTAATACCAATGGATGATTTAATGTATTGGTCTGGACCTCAGAGCTAATCAGATGAGTTTGATTCAAATTTTAATATCATGATAATCATTTAAGTACAGGGGACAAAGTATTTTTTTTACATGGCAGAAAATAATTGAACATAGTTGATTGAGATAGGTGGGGAAAATCAACTAGAGATATCTATAGTCTTATTATAAATGGACTTTATGCAATGAAACCACCTGTGTAGAAATTGAAGCTACAAACCTATGCATTATTATTTTGTGTTGTAGCAAAATAAAACTAGTATCTTAATAAATGTCAGTAATAAAATAGTAACATGTATATCTGGCTTTATATACTTGGCATATTATTTAAACCATGTTTATATTTTAATATAAATTATTTTCAGATTTTTAAAAAGCAAGTGAATGTGAATGGCAACTCCTTCACTGATAAACCAACTAAAAATAATTTTCATTCATCTTTCAAGGATATATTGGCATGTATGTTTCTTTGCTTATACATATATTAAATGATTGAGTTACACCTTAAATATTTAGTAGCATAAATATGTGTAATTAAGTTTTCATGTATCACATATATACACAGTAACCTGAAACTCTATGATAATGCTTCTCCAGCTATTTCTAATTCAATATATTCTACTCAGAGTAAGAGAAGTTTCTGAGTAGAAAATCAAGTTCTAACGTGTACCTACGTTCATTCAAAGTTACTATTTTTAAAATACATTCTCTGCATAGGATCTACCTGCTTGTGTAGAATAGCTCAGTAGTATGAGAACAGAAAGATTCTCTCTGGCAGGAGAAGGCGAGTGATGAGAGGGGAACAGCCTGCTGAGGGAGCCTCCTTGCTCCTTATGAGGCCTGCACTGTTCGCTTATGATTTCACCTCTGTTCCTCAGAAAGGAGGTCAGCCATCCGCCGACTGGTTTCCCAGAATGAACAGTGATGCTTTGAACTATGCTGGTAACTTATTATCTTTTGAATTTTGAAAATATTATGCTGATATTGGAGTATATTTCTTTCATATTTCCAGAAACCCATTTCTGAAATTGAATAACTTTATTTCCCACACATTCTCATTTTGCTGATGAAGAAATGCAATAGATGAAACAATGTAACTTTGACGCCAAAGGTCTTTCTAAGGCTAAGACCATTTGATACCTAATTAGAAACCATGAGTCATAGAGAGTTAATTTTGAGTAATCAAATATTTAAATAAATATAAACAAAGATGGAAGTGGCATGTTCTGGTTAGGGGCTGGGTGACTTATAATCATGTTTCCAACTTAAAGAATGTATTAATATGGTAAGCCTCTATAAATTAGTCACAATCATGTACTCTAAACCATTTAACATGTTTTGAGCATAAAAATTGAGACTATATTTTAGTAATTCTTCAAATAATTATAAGAATAAATACTACAGAAGATATGGAATATTTTTAATACACACATAAACATACACACAGAGAAACACACAAAAACATTAAATTAAAATGAACAGACATGTTTATCTCTTTAACACACATAGCTAACACAATAACGCTTGTAAACACACTTGTAAACCTTTACAGATACAGACTGAGTTTAGGTCTAAGTCCAAAATTACATTTTAATTTAAAAATAACCTAAATAGACACGAGGCCAATACAGATAGCCTGCATTTACTCCACTGAAAAACGAAGGCACAGATGTGTAAGAAGAATATGCAGGAAGTACTATGCCAACTATGACCTAGAAATCCCAGGAAAATTGCTATGCCTCACTACAAGCCATGAGATTTAGATGAATAAAAGTACAATGTATGTCTTCACCAACCATCCAAACAGGGTTTGATATGGAGCTGGGACAGGGTGGAGAATGAAGGATAGAAGGCAGAGGCAAAGTAAGAGTATTGTTGACTTCAATATGCTACAGATTTTTTGAAGAAACTTGCTAACCTCTCCCACTGGGCTATTTTGAACTCTGTAAATTTACACAGAAGTGCTTCAGACGGTAGGAATCCAGTACAATCGAAGCTTAAATCATAAAACTCCTAGAAGAATAGGAATTTTGTATCAGAAAATTCTTGACCAAAAGATGCTGTGAAAAAATATTATACATACCCGAAAAACCTATAAATTATATTATGAAAGTCAAATAAAAAGAAATGTAAAATATACATTTCTTAATTTTTAATTGAGAGTGATTCTGATGCCTAGCAAATGTGTTTCTTTGCCTACTACTGGTGGCATAATGAATTATGTATTGATTAAAATAATTGACTTTAACATGTACACTCCTATACATACACATATATATATGTATATATATATATATATATATATATATATATATACACACACATATATATATGAATTCCTCTAAAACATTTCTCACACAAATCAAATTATTTGCTTTGAGTTTATGTCTTACTTAATGCAAATAAAATAAATTAAACAATAATAAATACTGATACTTGTTTTTAACCACTTCCGTTGATAAATTCAAAATTGTTCTGTACTTGGTTGGGAAATTCCCTGTTGCTATTTAAATTTCATCTACAGTTTTCTTATTTTCTTATCATTGAAATGGCTTTTAGGTGCATGTAAACTAAGCTATGTAGGAGGCAGAGGTTAGCATCACCAAACTGTGGTGTTTGTTGATGAACTGAATTTGACTTTTTGAGAGGAGAGAGAGAAGTTGTGATTATAAGGAAGCAATTTACCAAATATAAGCTTTTTTGAAAGGAAATAATGAGTCCATGTTAGAGGCAATTTCTGATGAATGTTACCAAGACTTTTGTCCTGAATGAAAGTACAATGTCTTCTACAGAAGAACAGGTAAATATACCAATTTTAATTGTCAGATACTAACCCTAAACCCAAATTATTTCTATGTGACTGGGAACACATCAGAGCATGATTTATAGAAACTTCTCAGAAATAGAGGCTTTAAATTTAGCCCTTACCTCTCATAAATACTATTTAATAGATTCAATAAGCATTTCTTAGAGCAAATGGGTAAATTAGTGAGTTACTGAATGAATGTTCACAGATAAAACTGACTAGCATGTTAAGATGATAAGACCATTTTGAACCAAATAACAAAACTTTCTGCACTGAGTGGCACTCCCATGCAAGAACCTGTTTCTTCAAGCATCAATTTTAAAAGATACAGTCTTTCCTTTCATCATTCCAGGAAACTGTCCTAGTATCCACATACTCCAGTTGAGGAGACACACAGAGGTGAGGGGATGGGGAAGATAAAGCTAGAGAGCTGGACTTGACTCCCTCCCAAGAGTTTAATCCACTCCCCCACATTCCAATTTACAGTAAAATGAAATTGGCACATTAACCTGAAAGGAAAAAGAAAGAAAGAAAAGTGACCAAATTTATTCAGTAAATCCAGGTTATCATTAATTAAATAGTTCTGAGTTTATGCATATCCAAAAGGAGTTTGGCTGTGGAATAGCAAAATTAGGTTATGCTTATACTTTGTGAGAGATATAAATTTCAAAATCCTAGGGAATTGAATTAAAATAGAGAATAGATTGTGCTTCTAATGAGGTGGCTATCAAAACCCTGATGGGCAAAGAGAAGACCGAGTTCTCAGTTTTTCTGCTTCTTCAGAGAACCTCCTGCCTCCTCCAGGAACTCTACTGAATGTGGAGTCTTTAGGTGAAATGGAAATATAGCTAACCAGCCATTGTTGGATCAGAATACATGTGTGATGCAAACATGGAGATTAACACATGCTTTCCTCTTTTGCTTGAGAGATGCCTAGTTCCTTGCTATGGTCATTAAAAAGACTTTGAAAGTTTCAGTCCTGTCTTGGTCAAAGTGAACTGCATTGTACGTGTTCTCAAAGCAAAATTTCTCATAAGGCAAGTCAAAGCTAGATGGACAGTGTGAGGGAGGGATGCAATGGAATAAGATGGATGAAACTATACACTGAGAAAGTATGATATTGGAAATAAGTTAAGTGACAAATGTCACTTGTATCTAAGGGTACAAAGAGAGTGTAAAATATAAAGCAAGAAAGGGATACAGACAGGACACAAGACATTCACAAATTCTTCACAATCCACATTAGCTCTGGGCACTTCTTTAGAGCTTGTGGGAACTTTCTGAGATGTCATGTTTACATAAATGTATTTGAACCTCTATGGGCTTGGAGTGTCGTGTGCTGTCCCGTGGGTTGTTCTTTTTAAACATAAAGTGTAATTATTGAGTGTCTAACAAAATGTCTTGTGTCATGGTTTAACCCAAACAATATATTAAAAGCATTTTTTTAAAAAGGTTTAATTCAATATTTCCCAGACCATCTAGTGCTCCCTCAAACTTTTGTTAAGGTCTCAGAGCAGTTTGTGTATACTTACCCATCCTCCGTTCCGGCGAGGTAAATTAAACCAGTTTTAAGTGTCAGAGCACCTTGTACATCTTTCCATAGTTAATGCATATTTGCAACTTTCAGGCAACTTCTTTAATATGCTTCTTGTGAATCTATTCATAAAGATTTGTCACGCTTACCTAATCAAGTGTCCAAAGTTAATGCTATACTCTTATTAATGTATATATTTCCAACTAATGCTAGTGTTATAAACATTCTAAGTCATTAGATCAAACGCCTGCATATTACATATAAATTAAATAGAAAGATACATTTGACCTAATTGCACTTTCTTTCAGAGAACTGACCAACCCCCCCAAAAAATGAACATTCAATTTTATCAGCAGAAAGCAAGTTTAAAAACATAGAAATTCATTCCACACGTGACGTCATCGACTAGTTTCTATTATGTAGATGTACCTCCAGATTACCATTAGGTAAAGCATGAAAGAAAGTATGAAAAACTGGTATATCATAGCTTAATGAACTGCAAAGAGGTTCTTTTAAAAAAGTTTTAATGATGTTATTGGTGCTGGAGGATTGCTCAGTGGTTAAGAAAGAACACTTGCAGTGGACCCAGGCTAGTTTCTCCAAAACCATTTTAGGAGCCGGCAAGCATCTTTAACCCCCACTCTAGATCTGATATACCTGGGCCCACCCCTGTTATCAGCAGACACCTGCACTCATGGGCATGTTCCCACATCAGCACGCACATACATACACTTCATTTAAAAGTAAAAGTTAATGATATCCTTAATATATGGTAGGTGCTAAAGGTTTTTACAGGAATATTGCTAGTAATTCTCTTCTTATTCTCAAAGTACTACCTTGATCGTGAAAATATCCACAGTATTTACAGATTAGAAGTGTAAAATTCCTGTATTTTAAGCAGAATCACCCTTATATTGGTGTGTTAAGTACTTGATACATTTAAGTATAAAAATTTTACAAATTTATGTGCAAGTTAGGAGAACTGTAATATTGGAATAACTTTAAAGTACATATAAATAGAATTGTGTAGTTATTCAAATGACCAGCTTTGTGAAGAAATTAGTTAAAGTGGAAAGAATTTTTAAGTTAAATAAGTGGTCAATTTTTAAAAGTCAAACCATATTTTAAAGCAAGTTACTTTCCTGCTCTTTAATATGAGTATCACATCAAATGAGATGACTGCACAGTAAGAGGGCTAAGTGCACAATGCCTGGTATGTTACCAGTGTTGTCTATTACAAAATAAGTGATTTAATCAATAGCCACATTTCTATATATCTCCAAAGTACCTAATGAGTATAGGTGTGAAATACCAGAATTACTAATTCTATTAATTTAAATTAAAAAATATTCTACCTTGACTCTATTCAGACTTTGCTGACAAAATGATGCCCTCCCTCACTAAAAACATCTAGATTTATTTGGGGAGAATATATGATACACTTTTTGGTTTCTCATTATTAGATTGATGTACCATTAAGTAAAAACAAAATAAAAAGATGTTGACATTTTATAAGAACATATTTTATGTATGACTGAAGTTTTCACAACACTCTGAAAAATCCATCAGATGTTAGATTTAAAAATAAAATCAAAAGCATTTTCAGACATAGTACACATGAAAAATTGGAAATCCCAGTATCTTCAATAGAAGTTGTAGAAAGTGTTTGTCTCCTTGGAGTACGACACCCACTTAACACAGCAGAGAATAAGGTACTATACTGTAAACAAAATGTACAGTAAAGGACAATTGTAAATTTACATAAGAATAGTTCATAATTATTTTGGTCTTTCCATAACAGTTTATAGAAAATGAATTTAAAAAAAAAAAACCTTGAGAGAGCTGTCACCACTCTTTGTTGAGCACTTATCACTTATATGCACACAAACACATCTATACAGCAATATACTGATGCATTGTTACATGGATATTGAACTAGATTTTACTGCCTAAAACTGAGCTCTGTGTTAGCCAATCAACATTATCCATACTCGAGATACTCTTACATTAAGTGTTCTTGTCATGTCATAACTATAAAAACATGAAAATATAACTTTACATTATTTCAATTATTTACATTAGTTCAAGCTTGACAGAGAAAAATTGATAAGCTCAATTTTTGGAAGAGTAGGCCCAGAGGTACAATAAATAGCTTTGATATTTATAGTCATCTTTTTTAAAATAATTTTTAAAAACTCATTTTAAGTACAATATGGAAATAATTAGTCTGCAATTTGGTCATTCTAGCATTTATTATTAAAACTGAAAATGTACCTCCAGAATCCCTGATGAGTAATGCACTCAAATTATTTTGTATGATCTTGGAATTTATAGAAGGGATGGTAAAATTTAGTGAAGATCATCATGAAACTACATGTTACCATGTAGAATGCAAGTGGCTACTGTTAAATCTTACATTTCTGATCTTTAAAAATAGTCAGTAAGTGCTCTACCAAGCACTTGGTCAGACAGCAAATATTATACAGATTGTTTATGAGAGAAAAATAACATATAAATCTTAAAGATAACTGCTGGGTGTCAGTTGCTTTTAACTCTAAAGTAATTTTATTTGGAGGACATTAGTGGAAATAAACAAAAGATATTTTAAGGAAGGAAAGATAGATGGCTTAAATGAATCAAATAGTGTAGTATGATTTCTTTAGTGAAAAGTTAGAGAGATGGGACAGTATCCACATTACACAAATTAAAGTGCCCCTTCTACTTAAGGCATAAATAAGAATTAATATATTAGAGTTGATTTTATAGATAGTAGTGGAAAGAAACTATTTGTAGGTGACTATAGTATTCAAAAACTGATGTCAGTTCTTATAAATTTTAAAACTAAAAATATATACTTAGTTTATAGATTTTGGCCAGTGTATAAGTTTCTGAACAGCTACCTTCAAGCCATTTTGACTTTATATATAATGATTACTGCTCCTACACAACCTTAAATACTTGAAGAGCAGAAAATCACACAATCTGACTTTTGATAATAACTTTGATTTTTAAATCTTCAAGCATTTATCTATATAGATTAATGCTTTTTAATTAACAAATATTTTACTATTATATATATGATGTACAGAAAAAATAGTTTTAGATATACTATTTGGGGTAAATTCTATTTGTCAAAGAAAAACTATTCCTGTATTTTAACTGGGGTCTTTTTCTTAGGGATCCTAAGGACTATGCTTTACTGTCTTTAGATCACTGGATGTATGACCAAACTGTAGCTAAGCAAAATTAACTGGACCACTTGCAAATAAAACAATAGAAAAAATGTTTATTTCAAATGTCAAGCATCGCCAAGTAGTTTCATATTAACACCAAATGTTAAAGAACAGGATACATTAAAGTTTTAATAACAATATTAAATTACAAGACTGGAGTCTCCTCTGTTTCCTTCCTCAGCATTTACATATTTGGCTTTGAAAAATATGGAACTGATACCATGGACCATTTTTCCCATCATTTCCCACACAGTTTGACTTTATTTTTTTTTTGTTGTTTTGTTTTGTTTTTTTGTTTTTTTGTTTTTTTGTTTTTTGTTTTGTTTTGTTTTTGTTTTTGTTTTTGTCTTAACCAACCAGTACGGAAGCAAATTTATTTAAAAGCCAGTTTGTCTGTGAAAATACCTAAAAATATTTTTTTTATTTTAAATGTTTTTTTTTTCCTCTTTTTTTTATAAAACAGGTCACATCTTGATGCAGTTGATGTCAAGTGTGCTTAGTCATTATGAATCAAGAGACTAACAATAGTGGCTGCGGAAACGGGTTTGTTGTCTGTACAAAGACTTCAGTTAAGTGATAGTACTTCCATGTTAGCTGTGCATGTCCACCACGCTTCCTCTGACATCGAAGTAGAAAAGGATGCTCTGTTTGTAATTAATCTTTCCTTACAATTCAAGGTGAACTCCACATAGTTAAGAATTCTTGGCTGAAAGAAAAGCCTTCAAGATATCGGATGCCTCTCACCACTTTGACAATAAACACACAAGGAAACCATTGTGTAAGGCACTCAGAAGGTTCCTAGCAATCACGAGAGATCAG